>NW_007249841.1:294949-327426 GCF_000164805.1 Carlito syrichta | reverse complement strand
GAACCCACGGGCTCAGGCAATCCACTCACCTCAGCCTCCCAAGGCACGGGATTACAGGCTGAGCCACCGAGCCCGGCTTACATACCTATTTTTATATAAATCCTCCAATAACTTCTTTCTCATGATCTGATATTGGTTATTAACAAGTACAGTGCATTCTCATTATTTGTGCTTTGTGAAAAGACTAAATGCTAAGCCTCCATTGCAGGCTGTAATTCCAAATATGTCCCTTCCAAACACCCAAAAATAAACGGTATTTGGGTTTCAGTTTTTTGTTGTTGTTTTTTTTTGTTTTTTTTAGTTTCAGTTTTGTTATGGGTTGATAGAAACACACAAAACAAAAGGAACCTTTTAAACAGGCTATAAAGTTCTCCCCCAGAGGCTCTGTCAGCATCTTAAGGGCTTTCTTCTCACTCTAGTTTCCCAGTAAGAAACTCCATCAGAAATGAGACAATCAGGAGGGAATAAGAGTTGTCAACTAAGAAATGAACATCTTAAAGAGACTGCTGCCCGGGTGTCAGGATCAAGCAAAATATTGGCCATCAGTTAACCTGATGAGAAAAGATTAATGATGGAAAATATCCTAGTCTAAATGTCTCTATAAGTTCAAAAAAGTTCCCTAAAACACATACAAATTAGGAATTATGATTCAAATAATGAACACAGAGGAGAAAATGAGAGCAAAAGCCTTAGCAGGAAAAACATAATATTTAATGTATAAATTACCAAATGTGTTTTGCTAAGTATAATCTAGCGAAGTCTTAACCATGATGGTAACACAAGCCCTACACTAGACCCACATGATCAATGGTATTTTGATCTATCCCAAAGAATGACTAGATGTTGTATTTTTAAAGTTAATAGTGACATTTAAGTCTGTTTTCATTCAGCATATTGTATCAACTTATATACTTACCAATGATAATTTTTCATTCACCTTTAGCAATTCAAAGAGGAACTTATCAAACATAACCTTTTTGCTACTCTAAACTATAGCATCACTTTTAAAATTTAAATCTTGAGAATAAAGGATAATTTCTCTAAACAGTCTCTCTTACTAACCAAAAGAAATTTGTTACAGGGACCCATATAACAAGACAGATATTAATTAAAATAGCTTCAGTGATAGTGTTTTTTAAATGGAAAAGCAGCATACAGAGACTATGACTATTCTGGATGTCAAGAGGTAAAACAGACATGATTCTGGTAGTTTCAAAACCATAAACATAAATGACCTTGAACTCAAAAAAACTATAAATCAAATTTTCATATATTCACAAAGCAAACATGGAGTTAGAATTCTCTCCCTATGAATTTCAGGATAATTTTGACTATGAAGGACTCTAGAATGATGGAAAATGGTATGAAATAAAGATTCCACATTCTTATGTAACTGTAAATTATGGAAACAGTGAGAATTGCACAACTGTATCTTCCACATATTTTCCATCAGGGAAAACGTGTTAGGGACTAATTAAGCTTTTCTAGAGGTTAATAAGAATCATTTTGAAAAAATAAACACCTCCAAAAATATCAGACCTGAACCTGATCAAGCCTCTAGGTTTAATAAGTTGCAGGAAATCCAGAGGACAACGGGGCATGTTAAATAATTCAACAGAGAGGCAACTTGCAGAATCCAGATCCTGAGAAACAAAATAATCTAGTTTCTTCAACAAATAAGTCACCAAAAAAGGAGATGGAGAAGGGGAATTATAAATTAAAAGATTTTAGAGACATAACCAGTTACATGTCGATCTTATTAGGTTTCTGAGTCGTACAAACTGAATTAAAAACGAAGCTACTTAATGAGATAAGAAATCTCAATGCCAGATATTTGCTACATGAAAAAATATGTTAACTCTTTTTAGATTTGGAATCCATCCTTTAGAGATGAATACTGAACCATTTCTGGGATTTACTCCAAAATAATACGACAGTGAGAAAAGCTTTCTACACGTCTTCACTAGGTATGGTGTCTGCTCCAGTCTCTTAGCAGAGACTCTGTATCAGGTTAAGGATACTTCCTTCTACTTTCAGTTGAGTTTTCATCAAATATGGATGCTGGATTTTACCAACCATTTTTTTTGACATTTATCAAGATAACCTCATTTCTCCTTTAATTTCTTCATGTGATGAGTCACACAGTATTAGATTTACTAATGTTAAACCAATCATACATTGTGGAATAAACTCAACTTGGTTATGACAGAGTTATGATTTGGATAGTAAATACTATGGTACTGGAAAGCTGGATGTGAATATCTAAAACTTTAATATCTACAAATATGGTCATGAGTTCTTAGCCTGGCCTGTAATTTTCTCTTACTTTCCTTGTCAGATGATACACTGAGATGGGCATGTTCTTTTGTCACATTACTTTCAAATAGTTTATGAGAAGACTAACCTATATATACCATAAATATTAGAAATCACGTGTAAAAATCAGCTAGGCCTGATGTTTTCCTGAAGAAAGAAATTATCAGCTACTGATCTGATTTCTTGAATGGCCATTCAACTAGTAAGGTTTCCCATGTGATGATCTCCAAGGCCTTGTACCCATCTGCCTGCCGGGCAGTCCTTTCTCCCACCATCTCTTTGACCACATGTCCTGCCATTTGTCCCTACTGCCCTCTACTTCAGTCACTAGCCTTGCTGTACCTTCAGACGCTCCTGTCTCAGGCACTGGCAGTCACCCCTGTCCTTCCTAGGACGTTACCCCACTCCCATTCCATATGGCTGATTCCTTCTTTCTTTCAAGTCCCCTCTCAAATGTTATCTTTTCAGCATTCTCTCCTGGCCATGGTATATAAAATAGTACACACCATCCCAGTCATCATAATTTTAGTTTTACTGTTTTTGGGTTTTTTTTTAAATTGTAGTGACAAGGTCTCACCAAGTTGCCCAGGCTGGTCTCGAACCCCCTGAGCTCAGGCAATCCTCTCATCTCGGCCTCCCAAAATACTGGGGTTACAGGCTTGAGTCACTACACCTGGCCTAGCTTACTCTAATTTTCTAGTAATGCTTGTCACTACCTGATATCCTATATTAACTTGATTAATTTGTATTCTACTGAGAGGGGGAGTAAAAAATAAGTTCCACGAGAGCAGAGACTTTATCAATTTTGTTCACTCTTGCAATTCTAGTGCCTAGTACTTAGTAGACACTTAAAAATACTTGGTAAGTAAATTAATAACATGTTAGAATTTTAATGAAATTTAAACTCAATGGGTCAGTGATATGATATACCCACAAAAAGAAATAAAATCCCTCTAGTAATGGTGAGAACATACCTGAAAAACTAGTTCTAGACTTCACATTTAAAGACACTGGCAAATTGGAGAACATCCACAGAAAAATGTCTACAGGGTAAATGAAATCTGACACTTGTCCTGATGGGGGGAGGGCAGTGTAGGAGAATGGAAGTATAATAAACTTTGGGTTCACATCCTGACCCTGCAACTAGTTCTAGAACTCTGGGCCGACAGTCTCTTGGCCCATTTCCACATAGAAAATAATAGCAGTTCCATACGCCTTGCAGGATTTCTGAAAGAATTAAGAGAGCAGCAGAGGTATCCAGTACCCATCAATACCAAAGAAGGACAATGAAAACAGGTCAGTGGTATGTCCCAGGTATTAATGAAGCTACTAAGTGGCAGAGTCTACACTTGAACCCAGAACCTTTTACTCTAGTTCAAGATCTTTCCAGTACTCTATACCACATCTCAGTCAATTCCATTTTACATCAACATATTCCAAATCAGCCATTAACTCAGTTCTCAATGTCTAGAAATAACTTTAGAACACAATTCTCACAGTGTGGCCCAGAAACTCTAGTGGTCCCTGAGACCCTTTCAAGGGGTCTGCAAGGTCTCAACATGAATAGAGTAGTTTCCAGAAGCTACAACAAGTCATATCATGACAGACTGAATGCAGAAGCATGTATATGAATACAGCTGTCGTCTACGAAGCTAAACATTAAAGACATTTGTAAGAATGTAAAACAATACCATTCTCACTAATTTTTTCAGAAGATAGCTATTTTTCAAAAAAAAGACTTGCATTAAGATGTAGTGTGTTTATTATTGCTATTTTCAAATAAGATAATAAATATTACATTTTATTATAATTTCAAATACAACAAATGTCAGTGGATAAGACCCACATTAACAAAAAAGAGCATACAGGGATCATGAGGAAACATCCAATCTCTAGCCAGATTTAATTCCATATAAATGTGTAAAATTCAGAATAAAACTAAAAACCTACAAAACTTGACAAATTAAAAATTGTGACGGGAAGGTTAGGAGGAAGTGAGAAAACAATAACATGGTGTTTGTTACAGAATGGACAAAACTGTGATTCAGAAATCCTGGGTTCCAGTGTGCTAGACATGTCCCTGAGCAAGGCACTGAACTCACTCTAGCTTCAATCTCTTTGTCCATAAAATAGGATATTGGCAACTGCCCACGCACCTTGTTCTCAAGGTTGTTCTCAAGGTTGTCAAGAAGGTCAAGTAAGATAATGAATGTGAAAGCTCGCTATCAACTGTAAAGCACTATGTAAATACAAACATTTACCTCTGTGGCAGACAGATGGACACTTATGGTTTCTACATCCTAAAGTCCGTCCACAGTTTTGATCACAAGGTGGACAGTTTCCAGGGCAACACTGAAGAGAAAGCAATATATAAAGAACAGGTAATTTGAAAACCCATGAATAATACGAATGTTATTACTAGCTACAGAACTTATGAAAAGCAAAAGAAATTTCATTTCACTATAAGAATGAAAGCATTCTTCTTTTTGAAGAATCAACATTCTTCTAGTAACTACACTGTTTTAAGAACTTATTTAGAAGTTTAAATAAAAAATGACCTAATTTAACAGAATCACACTAAATTTTCTTGAGCTTCAGTTATTCTATGACACAAAACATTTCCATTATATAATTTCATTTACTAGATATATCTATGCAGAGATTGATAACAATAACCAAAAACAAAGAATCTGATCAAATGCTATAGTCAATTCAGGCAATTAGTCTGGCTATTTTTAAAATGTAATTAAAATAAAATCAGCTCAATGTACAGATTAGTTTGGCAGTTGTTTTCAAACCCAGGATCAGACACTAAAGAAGAGGAGCAGAAACAGGCTACTTGCATCTGGCCTTATTTTGTCACACCCCTAATTCCCAATCTGTGAGAAATATAGCTACCTATGACCTGTCCTCATTTTTGATTCATGGACACAAGGCAACTACTGAAAGTATGTATTTTGACTATCCTTGACTTCTTATGTAGCCTAACTTTGGAAAGAAAATAAAGACTACAACTGTCTTAAAGAAACAGAGTTGTAGTTTAAGTAAGAATAAGTTTCAGTAAAACAAAGTAGCTCAAAAGAAAATATGCATTATTGAAAAGCAATTAAAAGTCAAAACAGGCTGGGCATAGTGGCTCATGCTTGTAATCCCAGCACTTTGGGAGGCCAAGGATACCTGAGCCCAGGAGTTTGAGACCAGCCTGGGTAACATGATGAGACCTCATCTCTACAATAAATAAAAAAAATTAGCCGGGCATGGTGGCACATGCCTGTAGCTCCAGCTACTCAGGAGGCTCAAGTGGAAGGATCATTTGAGCCCAGAAGGTCGAGGCTGCAATAGTCATGAATGTGCCACTGCACTCCAGCCTGGGCAATAGAGTGACTCTAACTAAAAAAAAAGAAAGTCAAAGCAGTTCACTCAATTAGACAAACATTTACAAAGTAAAGTAATACCATGGGCCTATCACTGTGCCAGTGGCAGGTGGGTCAAAATCATGTGGTCTATGACTTGAATAAGCTCACAGACACTTCTGTTTCTGGCCATGATTGAGCTGCAAGAACCAACCAGACAAAAGAAAAGAAGCTACAGTTGTCAGACATCAGATGATTAGACAGCACAGGATGGCAGTCCCCAGGCAAGGGGAAGCAAACAAGGTGAGCCTGCACTGGAGCCTGCTGAGACCAAAGCTTCTAAACTGCAGCACAGGAAGGAGGTCACAGGCAGTGGCTAGTAGCCTCACCAAGTTGGGCAGACAAAATCCATAGTTCAGAGAAACCAGTGTGGCTAGAATTTGTAGAGAGAGGGTGGGAGTACAGAGAAAGCTCTGGAGAACTCCAGAAGGGACCTCTCAGGTCTTTGGCTGAGTACTAGTCTGTACAAACACGAGGAAACTGCTCAAAACTTGAGAAAGAACCACCAGAAGGAGGAGGCAGAATAATTTCCAAAAAGTACACAAGGCTGGAAATGTCCTGTCCTCCTCACAGCCAGAGTAGAGGGACCTTCTCAGATACAGGCATTGAGTGCTTAGAAGAGTCAATGTTCAGCAGTAGGGCCAAACCAGTCCCAGACACAGGGGGCCTGGGCCACACCTAACAAAATCAAGCCTCTAAAGGACCAAGTGGTTTTAAAATAACTTAACTGTGTCCCAGAACAAAACTTAAAAAACATTTAAAGGAACACACACAAAAAAACCCAGTACCCAAAACGTTGTTTGCAATGTCTAGAACTCAACCAAAAATCATCCAGCAGGCCAGTAGGAAAATATAAAACAAAAGGAACAGAAAAATCAGTAAACAGAAACAGCCCAAAATGGGAGATGACAGAATTAGTAGGAAGGACATTCAAATAGACACGATAAGTACCCACCCTACATTCAAGATAAAGGAATGTGAGGGCATGCTGCAAAGGAGAAACACAGAAGATATAAAAAAAGATCTAAATCCAGCTTCTAGACGTGAAACATGCAACATCTGAGATGAAAAACACAGGATGGGATAAAAAGCACACCAGACAATACAGAAAAAAATTAGTGAACTTGAAGACAAAAATAAGCCACCTAAAACACAGAAATTAAGACTGAAAAAGAAACAGAGCATCAGTGAGCCTGGGATCTCAAGCACCATACTATATGTGTTATCACATTCTCAGAAGGTGACGGGTAGGGAAAAAAAACCTGAAGAAATAAAGATAAAAAATAAAGATGAAAACTATAAACTTACAGATCCAAGAAGCCCAACAAAAACCAAGCTAAAGAAACATGAAGATCATAATACCAAGGAATACCAGAAACAAATTGCTGAAAACTGGTAGTAAGGAGAAAGGTCTTAATAATCAGTCAGAAAAAAAAATAAAAAAGAATCAATAGGCACAGAGGAATAGAGAGAACAAACACAGCATACTACCTGTTGGAAGAACGCAAGCCAAAAAAGAATGCAGCAACACATTTAAAGTATGAAGGAAAAAACTGCCACACTAGATCTTACAATAAAAATATTTTTCCAAAATGAATACTAAAGAAAGGTATTTTCAAACATACCAAAGTTTAAACAACTCATGATCAGCACTACAAGAAATCCTTCAAGAAAGAAAATGAAACCAAATGAAAATGTGAATCTATACAAAAGGATGAAAAGCATCCAAAATTATGGTGATAAATACCAAAGACTACTTTTTCTTATTTTTTAAACTCTTTAAAAGAAAACTGTTTAAAGCAAAAATAAAAACAATGTACTTGCGGTTTATAAAACACATGAGTATAAAATATATAAAAATCATACATTTTAAGTCAGGAGAAAGAAAATAAAACATACTGCTGTAAGGTTTTTAAAGACTATAAAGCCTAAAAGTCTCCCCTGCCCTCTAAAAAGGGTGAAAAAGGAGATACAGCTAATAAGCAAATAAAGAAGATCAGTAGAATCACTGAAAATCAACACTCAAAGAGAAAACAGAAAAAGAGAAAAGAAATAGATGGGCAAATAGAAAATAAATAACAAGATGGCAGATTTAAATTCAGTCATGTTAGATCATGTTAAATGAAAAAGACTGGCTGGCTGAATGCAGTGGCTCACACCTGTAATCCCAACACTTTGGAAGGCCAAGGCGAGCAGACTGCTTAAGCCTAGGAGGTCGAGACCATCCTGAATAACATAGCAAAACCTTGTCTCTATAAAAAAAAAAAAAAAAAAAAAAACGTCAAAAAATTTAGCCGGGTGTAGTGGTGCGTGCCTATAGTCGCACCTATTTGGAAGGCGAAGGTGGAAGGATCGCCTGAGGTCAGGAGGTCAGGGCTGCGGTGAGATATGATCATGCCACTGAACTCCAGCCTGGGCAACAGAGTGAGTCTCCAATTCAAAAAATAAATAAAGTAAAAAATAAATGAAAAGGGCTAATACCTAAATTAAACAACAAAGATTGTCAACTTGGATAAAATAAAATAAAATCTAAATGCTGTCTATAGGAAATGTTTTTAAACAAAGATATGAATAGGTTAGAACTAAAAGAATGGGACTAAAGATACAACATGCTACCACTAAACAAAAGAAAGCTGAAATCACTATATTTCATTAGATTTAAGAACAAGGAATCTTACCAGAAACAGGGGGACCAGAAAGAACTAAAAACCCACAGACTCAACAAAATACTCCTTTCAACCTTAAACTAAACCAAGTGCCAGTAATAAGATATGAATAATCCAAGCTCTACTACCAAAAGAACTATCCCTTTCGCAAATGCTAATGATGCTTTTAAGTCAGGGATCAGAAACAGATCAAGAACCAAGCTGAAAGGATAATGCACAAGACAAGAAGTTCTTCTTCATTAAAACAACTGGTATGATTTCCCACTCACGCAAGTGATGATCAGGGCTAACCTAGAATAGTTTTTAATATTTTACATGGAAACTAAAGAATTTACCTGAACTTTTGGGGAACAAGTCAAGATAAAACTTATCATGGACCCCTCCAAAAAATCCTAGACAGCCTTTAAATCAGCATTTCCCAAGTTTATCACACATACCTTTCTCCGACACTGATGTTTCTGACAGTCACGCATCTTAACACACTTGGTTTCACAAAGGTAAGGCTTATGACATGGCATTCGTTTTGTATGCTTCCCACACCGGCAATGCTTTTCCACTTCCTGAGGAATCAAAGAAAAGCTATTAAAACTGATTTTTGTTAACTTTTTCCCCCATGTTGCAATTTCTATAACTACTAAAACATAAAGAACAAAAATGTATGAATGATTTTACCAAAAACAAATCTGAATTTCCTAAAATATGTTTAATCTTATTTTATAACAAAAAGGACTTCATATGAATGTTATTAAATTCAGTAGAAATTTGATACTAAGTAGTTAAAAAAAAAAAAAAACCTCACGTATACAAACCACTCACATCTAGTCACAACCATAACCTGTGCACATCTTGTCTCAGTAAAGGAAGAAAACTGAATTATCTAGTAAGCTAACTTGTTGCTCTGGTAAAACAGACCAAACTGAAACGACATACACAACTTTAAAGTCTCAAGATGAGGTACTGCTTCTTTCCATCATCACTAAGCCTAATTCAAGACTGAATGTCTTCTGGGAAAAAACAACCCCACTAGACTATAAAAAAGACAACATTCAAACTTTTACCAGGTAAAAACAAACAAAAGCTAACTTTTAGATTTGATTGCTAGAATACAGGCATACCATGGAAATATTGAGGGTTCAGCACCACACCACTGCAGCAATAAAGTAAACATCACAATAAAGTTAGTCACACAAAAATTTTTTTTTTTTTGAGTCAGAGTCTCAATCTGTGGCCCAGGCTGGAGAGCAGTGGCATGCTCATGGCCACCGCAGCCTCAAGCTACTGGGCTCAGGCAATCCTTCCACCTCAGCCTTCCAAGTAGCTGGAACCACAAGCATGTGCCACCACACTGGCTAATTTTTTTGATTTATTGTAGAAACGAGGTCTCACCAAGTTGCCCAGGCTCATCTCAAACCCCTGAGCTCAGGCAATCCTCTCTCTTCCACCTCCCAAAGTGCTGGGATTACAGGCGTGAGCCACCGCACCTAGCCAGTGCATATAAAAGTTATGTTTATACTATGGTCTACTAAGTATGCAACCCCATTATGCCTTTAAAAAAATGTACATACCTTAATTTTAAAATATTTTATTGCTAAAAATGCTAACAATCAACTGAGCCTTCAGTCAGTCATTATCTTTCTGCTGGTGGAGGGTCTTGCCTCGACTGTTCATAGCTACTTGCTGATCAGGATGGTAGATGCTAAAGGTGAGGTTGGCTGTGGTAATATATTAAAATAAGACAACAACAAAGTATGCCACATCAATTGACTCTTCCTTTCATGAATGATTTCTCCATAGCACATGATGCTATCTGATAGCATTTTGCCTACCAAAGAACTTCTTCCAAAACTGAAGTCAGTAAGTACTCTCAAATCCTCTGCCGCTTTATCAACTAAGTTTAAATAATACTCTAAATCCTAACCTTTTGCTGTCATTTCAATAACATTCACGGTATCTTCACCAGCTGTAGATTCCATTTTAAGAAGCCATTTTCTTTGTTCATCCATATGAAGCAACTTCTCTTCTGTTCAAGTTTTATGAGATTACAGTAATTCAGGCCCACCTTCAAACTCCACTTCTAGTTCTAGTTCTCTTGCTGTTTCTACCACATCTGCAGCAACTTCCTCCACTGAAGTCTTGAACCCCTCAAAGTCATCCACAAGGGTCGGAATCAACCTCTTCCAAACTCCAGTTCATGTTGGTATTCTGACCCACTCCACTGAAAAATGAATGTTCTGAATGGCATCTAGAATGGTGAATCCTTTCCAGAAGGTTTTCAATTTACTTTGCCCAGATCCATCAGAGGAATTATGATCTATGGCAGCTATGGTCTTACAAAATGTATTTCTTAAGTAGTAGACTTTCATAACAAATTTACACTTTTGTATGTAATAAGACTTGCAAGTTGCAATCACTCCTTGGCTCATGGGCTGCACAATGGATGTTGTTACCTGGCATGAAAATAGCATTAATCTCCTTGTACATCTCCATCAGAGCTTGCAGACCCGATGCACTGTCAATGAGTAGTATGTAAAAGGAACCTTTTTTATCAAGCAGTAGGTCTCAAAAGTGGGCTTTAAAAAAAAATCAGTAAAACATGCTATAAACAGATGTGCTGTTTTGACTTTTTTGTTCCATTTAGGGAGCACAGGCAGAGTAGACTTACCATAATTCTTAAGGACCATCCAATTTCCAGAATAGTACCTAAGCACTGGTATCAACTGAAGTCACCAGCTGCATTAGTCTCTAACAAGAGAGTCAGCCTGTCCTTTGAAGCTTCAAGGCCAGGCATTGACTTCTCTATTAAAGCCTCCAGCACCTTCTTCCAATGGAAAGCTGTTTCTTTTGCATTGAAGATCTGGTGTTTAACGTAGCCACCAATTTCCTTAGCTAGATCTTCTGGAAAACCTGCTGTAGCTTCTCCACTAGCACCTGCAGTTCATCCTACACTTTTATGTTATGAAGACAACTTCTTTCCTTAAACCTCATGAACCACCTCTGTTAGCTTCACACTTGTTTTCTGCAGCCTCTTCACCTTTCCCGGCCTTCAAAGAATTGAAGAGTTAGGGTCTTGCCCTGGATGAGACTTTGACTTAAAAGAACATTGTGGCTGGTTTGATCTTTTATTCAGACAACTAAAACTTTCTTCCTACCACTAATAAGGCTGATTCACTTCTTATAATGTATGTGTTCACTGGAGTAGCACTTTTAATTTCCTTCAAGAACTTTTCCTCTACATTCACAACTTGGCTAACTGGCTCAAAAGGTCTATTTGGGTTTTTGACATGCTTTTCTCACTAAGCTCCATCACTAAGCTCTGTCATTTCTAGCTTTTGGTTTAAAGTGAGAGACATGTATCTTCCTTTCCCTGAACATGTAGAGGCCACTGTAGGCTGACTTCAATAATGTTGTGTCTCAGGGAATAAGGAGGCCCAAGAAGGAGCAAGATGGGGAACACGACCAATCTGTGAAGTAGTCAGAACACACACGTTTACTGATGAGGTTTGGTGTCTCATAAGAGTGTGATCAGTGGTATCCCAATACGGTTACAATGGTCCCACCAAAGATCACTGATCATAGACGACCATAACAGATATAACAATAACGAAAAAGTTTGAAATATAGCAAGAATTACCAAAACATGACAGAGACGCAAAGTGAGTACATGAGGTTGGAAAAATAGTGCTAAAGGACTTGTTCTAGCCTGGGTGGTCACAAACCCTCAATCTGTAAAAAGCACAATAGAACACGGTATGCCTGTATTCACCTGCTTCTTACCATAGATATTAGGTCACTAAATTAGGATTAATCATGATATAGGTGTATATGAAAATAAATAAGAGAAAATAACCAGAGGACAACCTCATTTGGTATGCTACGACAGGCAGCTCTTAAGAGTAATGGTTACAGGAGATAACTAACTTGTCTACATGTTTCACAAGGACCTCGGTGACAACGCTGGGAACATCTGTGGATTCCACATTCAAGTACTTTGTCACAACTGTCTCCACAAGTTGGTACATCTTCCGTACAAGGCAAAGAAAACTCTAAAAACAGACAAAAAGTTAACGTTAGTAATAAGATACATTAATATTAGACACTAATAAAATGCCAAATTCTTTAGGCTCCCTAAAGAATGACAGCACTTTCAGACTAGAAATTTTTACATCCACATAATTATTTGGAAAAAACTAACTTTAATGAAAATAATCTCTAATATTTGTGAAGTTGATGATTTTTAAAAAGAAATTCGACACATGACAAGCTATCATCCTCGAGAAACACACTTTTTTGGGTTACTTGCTTCAGAAGTAGTTACCTAAAAAAATGAATAAGACTATATATACCTCTGTGAGAAATTTCCATAATATATAGATTTGTTTAAAAATCTGCTGCTGACCTCACAGGATGAAAAGAAAGCTATAGACTTTAAAATATGATAAAATTCGCCTTCAATATAAACATACTGTGACAAGCACTAGAAACAATCTTACACATAGGATGCTGTTATTTGTGGAGTGTCAAGGAAACCAACTCAAGACATAATCCTACTATGACTTTACCTCAAAGCTGCCCAAAATAAGTCCACCAACAACCTATTACACAATCATGACAACAGCAAAGCTTTCTCCACTATCAATAACCTGCCCTGCATGGTACCTTTGTTACAATGGATAAGCTTACCTTGATACTCCATAACCACCCAAAGATTACAGTTACTATTAGGGTTCCCTCTTGGTGTTGTACATCTACTGGGCTGGACAGATAATAACATGCACATGCCATCACAGCATCATACCAAGCAGTGTCACGGCCCTAAAATCTCATGCCTCACATACTCTCCTCTCCCTCCCCATCCCCAGCACCCACTGATCGTTTTACTGCTCCACAGATTTGACTCTTCCAGAATGTCATGTATTTGCAGTCCTGTAATACATAGCTTTTTCAGACTTTTAGTGATATGCATTTGAGATTCCTAAAGGATGTCTTTTGGCTGTCTTTTCATGTCTTGATAATTCATTTCCTTTAAAAAAAAAAAAAGTCTTACTTGATTTCTGACAGGGACAGAACCTTTTCCCAGAGCGAGGACATTCTCCACAAGCACCAACATGGCAAACTTTCTCGCATGTGTGATTACCACATGGCAGTGTTTTCCCACATACCTAAATAAACAACAAGCACTAGTGAAGGATTTAAGACTTTATATGAAACATAATCCATCTTTTATCACAAACAAAATTGTTCCTATTACTATGCTTTACATCTCATACATAAGACCTACATACATATACATACAGGTGTCATATGTATGTATGTATACATACACACATACACATATATACTTACATGCACATACATAGGTAGACACTCTTATTTCCTATTCACCAAAAAATATTTTTAAAATATAAGAAAGGAAAAAACACATACAGCTTCATATAGCCATCCACCACAGATTTCCAAGTAGCATTAAAACCATGCCACTTCTAGGACTAGCAACTCTCACATTGGTCCTGTTTCCTCAACAAGATGAACTCAAGAGGTGGTGAGGCTGCTGGTCGAGAAGGGGAGAGAGAGAAAGGGGAAAGAGCTAAAAGAAGAGAGCGAAAAGGCACTGAATCCAAAGGCCTACACACCACTGCTACTTTGAAAACAAATTTTCCTCCCAAAATGAAGATGACATTGAACTGAAAAGCAGTTTCCTAACACATGACATAATTTGTCAGAGTTGCTATCCTTCCTCCCCTCTCCTCCAGCGACCTAATTACATTGCTGCCCTCCTGGCAGTCATGCTGTGCATTCCTCGCCACCCACCCTCATATGCATGGGCACATACTTGATCACAGTGCCACAGAGGACTCGCACAACTTCTTTCAGCCATCTTTCTGCCACAGACACACTTCTGTCTACTGACTCTGGGACAGGGCGGACAGCTTCCTAAAACCAGAATGATAAATTAGCACAGAAACACTGCAAGACCAACAAAGACTGCTCTGACTTTTGTTCAAAGCCAGAACACCCAACAGGCCTGGCCTTTCACCTGCGTGACAGGGATTTTCACACTTGTGCTGCCCACAGAGCAACTTCTGTCCACATGGCAGCTGGCAGGACCACTCCTTGGCACTGCACCTCCGAGGGATAGGCTTTGCCTTCTTACAGTAACAAGTGATTGTGACCATCTTTGGACAAGGAGGACAGGGACCTAGAATCCAAGGAAAGAAAAAAATAATCTGAAGTCAGAAACTAAAACATTCCATTCCTACAGCTATCAATCATTTCCAGAGCTTTACTGATACTTTAAAAGGCATTCCCCTTCAATATTTTCTCATGGCAAACAACTTCTGAATTCAACTTCTGCAGTATTTTTGTCTCAAGGTAAGAAGAAATAATTGTCTGCAAACAATTTCAAATGTAACATATATAACTCACCTGGATGACAGAGGAGTAAACACTTATGACCACAAGGAGGCCTAAATTCTCTCTCACAAACTTGGCCGCAGGAATGAGGCACCAGCCATGGGTCTAAAGGCGGATCTTCCACTTTTCCACAGTAGCAATAGTACCTGCTAGGGGTTTCAGATCGTTTGTATTCAAACCTACATTTTGGACTACAAAAAAAAAAAAAGAAATTATTAGTTAATTTCAAGTCTAAAAGAAGCACGAGACAAGAACATCCTGTTCAATTCATTTTAAGTTAAGAGACTCTGTTCCATCTTTACATTAGTAAGAAAGACATGATCTTATTAAAACAGCTCTGTACAATATGATTTCCTGATGTGATAGAACTGTTCTATACTGCACTGTCCAATATGTAGCCATCAGCCACATCTGGCGAGTGAGTGCTTGAAATATGGCTAATGCTTATAACTGAGGAAGGAACAGAATTTTTTACTTTATAATTTATTCAAAATTTAAAAAGCCACATGTGGCTAGTTGACAAACCTTAAACAGCACATATCTAGAATACAGCTACACAAGAGAATGCATGTTAGCTTTCCATTAAATACCTGAACTCTATTCTTGAGCAAATCACCTAGATTTTCATAAAGCTCAATTTCTTAAAAGTTTGGTTGTATTTGGTTCATATTAGCAACAGTAAACAGAAGAAAGAAGTTGGGTTATGGGTAGGTAACATAGCATGAAACATGACTACAATCTAGAATCAAAGGGGAACAAACTTGAAAGTAAATAAAGAATTTCATGATTCTCAATATCTAACACAAAATAGATACAATTCAAATGTACCTAAGTCAAAGAATAGTACAAGCATTGTGTCACATTCTATACTAAGGCAGAAAAGAATTTAACCTATAACATTAAAATAAATACATTTGGTAGTAGAAGTGTCCGCCTTCAGCTCTATCAAATATTCACTTGTAGATTAACACAGATTCCTTCTTTCTTAAAAGATGCTTTACCATGCCCCAGACAATGAGTATCATTAATATATTACACTAGAAGTTTCACATCATCATTTAAATTTCTCTTGTATCGTTTACAAGATATTTTTACTGTCATGAAAACATGTTCTGTTTCCAAATAAATGTTGCAAAATATTCAAAATAAACAAAAGATATTTGTTCTTGTAGTTAAAAATCAAAA
The DNA here is from genome assembly GCF_000164805.1 of Carlito syrichta. Lineage (NCBI taxonomy): Eukaryota > Metazoa > Chordata > Mammalia > Primates > Tarsiidae > Carlito > Carlito syrichta. Next base: position 311,435 of record NW_007249841.1, on the reverse strand, counting down.
ACAAAATACCATGTCTCATCTGGAATAACCGGCATTTTGTTGGAAGAGTTGAACTTTCCCTCACTAAAAGGAAAATGGCTACATTCCTTTAAGCCAGTAGAGAGGGGGACATGCACTGTGATAATGCTGACATGGATGGCCAACAGGCAGCTCACACACTGCCCAGCAGCACTAAGACTCAACTGGCCCACTGAGGATAATATGCAGGAGTTTTATTAAAGTAACGGGATGCCTATAGTAAATGTTATTTTGCTCTATCTTGTTCATAAACAAGCAATATCTTAGTAGAAACATGTATTTTTAATTGATTTCTAAAAACTAATTTAAAATCATTAACATTTACCAAGTTTTAACTCCATCCCAGAGGGGACAAATTGAGTTCTCAACCAAAATAGTCGCTTATTTTCCTTCTTAAAAAATATGAAACATGCCAAACGTGGTGGCTCACATCTGTAATCCCAGCACTTTGGAAGGCCAAGGCAAGAAGACTGTCTGAGCCCAGGAGTTTAAGACCAGCCTGGGCAATTTAGTGAGACCTTGTCTCTACAATAAATAAAAAAAATCAGCCGAGCATGATGGCATTCACCTGTAGTTCCAGCTACTTGGAAGGCTGAAGCAGAAGGATCGCCTGAGCCCAGCAGGTTGAGGTTGCAGTAGCCACAAGAGTGCCACTGCACTCCAGCCTTGGCAAGTGAAAATCCTACTCAAAAAAAAACAAAAAAAGAAAAAGAAAAAGAAATATAGAGGTTTGGTGCAGTGACTCATGTCTGTAATCCCAGCATTTTAGGAACCTGAGGCAGGAGAACTGCTTAAACCCAAGAGTTCAGCCTGGAAAACGTAGCAAGACCTTGTCTCTACAAAAAAAAAAAAATCAAAAACTTAGCAGAGAGTGGTGGTGTGCACCTGTAGTCCCAGCAAATCAGAAGGCTGAGGAGGAAGGATCACCTGAGCCCAGAAGTCTGAGACTGCAGTAAGCCAGAATCTAAAGCAAGAGAGAGAAAGAAATATGGAATGCAAAGGATAATGCACAGTTGATTAAATTTGTTAATTTTTAGATTTAGGAAAAAAGTAACCTTTCATTAATTTTTCAACTATTATCTTTCCTCCCCTATGGCAAAATGACTACTTAAAATAGTAGTGAGTAGGGCAAGAGTGACAAAAAGTACATGAGGTTCAAATTTCTAAAACTAGTAAGTCAAAATATCTGGTTCAATCCTGTACCTATTAAACACTACAATTCCTCCACCACAAATAATATTTGTAGCAAAACAAACATAGACTTTGAAATTTTAAACCACTTCAAAAAAGAGCATATTCAGTTAAAAGAAATCAATAATATTTCTAAAAGCAGGATCATAAGACAGAACTCCAGTGGAAGAATAGAAAAAGCCCTGAGCTTAGAAATAATGAACCCCAGGTTTCGAATCCTGACTCCACCAATTAAGACTAAGAAAAGGCTGAACACATGGCTTCCCTTCCAATTAACTTCAATATTTTCGTTGGTGACGGGGGAATAAAATCTCTTACAAATGACTGAGAATTATTTTCACAAATTTTAAAAAAGTAACTAGAATGTCTAAAATGTTTTTAAAAACTATGCTATCACAATATTACAGAAATATCATGTGTAATAAGGAGAGTTCTGATGTGGACTTAGGTTTCCTGAGGCCTGAATCTTACACAATTTAGGGGCCTCAGTTGAGAAAACGAATACAAAATTATAACCATAAAATTAGTTACAAAAGGTACCAAATGTGAACTCACACAGCCCCTGAAGCTTAGGTTTCACTCCCTTGACAGTAAATCTACCCTCTGAGTTGCCATTATGGATACATTTTTTATTGTCTTTATTTAGCAGAGATATAAAATTTCTACTTCCCACTCTTTCTGGAAATATAATAGACGTTCGAGATCAAATAATCATAACAACAAGCCAAATAAATATAAAATAAATGTAGAAAAATGAAAGGCATTGAATAATATACACCTGCAGTTTTGAGATTTCAGAGAATAAAACTGGGAAGCCTATAATCAAAATACATATGTGACAGTCTTGTACAGTGGGATAATAATGTTTACTGATAGGAACTCTAAAGACCAGAATTATGAAAGAATCTCGGTCCTAAAGAAAAGAAATGAATGTCCTTTCAAAGGATAATTAAGGCAATGTTTTGAAAAGGAAAAAATAAAGACTGAATGATATTCTGGTTATTGAGAGGATTAATAGTTATACAAATTGAAACAAAAAAAGTCATTATCAAAGGTCCACATCTTCACAAACCAAATGACTAACTGAAGTCCCAACACAGATACTGAAACTGCCAATAAAGCAATTTATGACCTGAATGTTCATTTATTCCACAATTTAATAAGCCAACTAATTAGAAAAAGTTACCAAGGCCAGGGATAATCTCTCTTTCCAAAATCATCATCTGTCAGAGAAGATACAAGAAACTGGCTGTCTTTAGCCCACTTCTGGATACAGGGCATGTGAAATATACAGAAACATCCTGAACAGCTCCAAACCTAAGGCAAAAGGACCAGAAATTGACAGGCATTCAAAGGTTTTTCTTTGTTAATTCCACAACACTTTAAAACCTGCTAGTATAACAGAAGAAACATTATTTACAAAAATGTATTTAAATGTAGAACACTTTAAAGGAAAATATTATTAATTACCCAGATTCATTCAGCTAGAATAACTACTGCGAACATTCGGGACAGTCTCCAAATTTATACAAATACATATTTCATACTATTTTTAATAAAATGAGGTCATACTGTACTGACTAAAATCTAACTTTATGGTCTTTTTTAAAAACACAGTATAAGCATTTACTGTTATCAAATATGTTCATACGACATGCTACTTATGGCTGTAATTTACATCATGTAGACTTATGTATTAAATTTAACAAATTTTCTGTTAAATGGATATTTCCAATTATAAATATCACTACAAAATAAAATTAACATACAAGGGGAGGGCCCCAAAAACATTATTTTTTGGAGGGCAGGCTTCCTTCACTAGGTAAGTGCTCTAAGAACCCATCAGCTAGCATTGTTGTGAGAAGCTACATTTGGCTTCAGTGATTTTTTTGGGGGGGGCGATTCTTCCAATGTGTTTGCCTGTTTCACGATGGGTCATTTGCAAGCGTACTTGCACACACCGCACTGAGTGCTCAGCAGTTTTTGACCAAAAACGACATGATCCCTATGCCCCATCCTCCCTATTCACCAGATCTCACCCCAAGCAACATTTTTTGTTTCCCCAGATGAAAAAAAGTCCTCAATGAGAAACGTTAAACAGATGTGGAAGAGTTGAAACAAGAAATGACAGAAGTACTAAAAGGCATCAAAATTGACAAGCTCAAAAACTGTTTTGAGCAGTAGAAAAAGTGTCTCAGTAGGTGTACTACACCAAACCGAGAGACTTTGAAGGTGATTGAAGTTTAAACATGAAAGAATAAATACACAATTTTTTATAAATAAAGTCCAGGTTTTTGGGGTCCCCCTCCTGAATAACTCTACATAACAATCTTATTATAGAAAACCTATCAGTTTAGCACTTAACAGTGCTAAATTCTAAAAATCAGGTAAGCGAAAAGCAAGAATATATACAATGTAAAAGCCTAAGGGACAGTACTAAATTAATTTTTGGAATCTGCCAACACTTTGATTTAATTGATAAAATCAGTTCTCCTTTATTTGTAACATTTAAGCCTGTTTGATAAAATCAGTATTAAACAGTCAACTTCTTAGTCTGGGTGACCCCTAAAGCAGTACTCTTCTTAGTTTGAGTGACCCCCTAAAGAGTTCAGATGCATTTCCAAGAAATTTCTGACACACTCTACGTGACCAACTCATTTCCTCTAGCCTGATTTTTCTTTTCTAGGTAGTGCTACTACAGCAGGGAATTACTCTGAGGCCTCAAAGTTGACTCCATCACATTCAGCCATCACTGCTCTTTAACTGCATCACTAGGCCTTTGTAACTTGCGTATAGATACCTTCAGCACAGGTCATAGTTCCTCCAGGGCATGGTTAAATTTTCAAAAGCTCCCTTTCCCCAATGACCCTCAGCACTTTCCATGAAGCCTTCAACACAGGAGATGCTGACTAATAAAACTGTGTGACTGCCAAGTTCTACTTCCTGGAAGACAGGGACCACATCTACTTTTTCTTTAAATCCATTGAAAGTAATGAAATATAACACATTTTAACATTTCATATTTGTGGGAATCTCTAAAGTAAAGATGTTAAAAACACTTTATCAAATTGACATTTGCATTACAGCTGAAGGCACTTACGTTACATTAACAGTACTAAAAAATATTAGATGCTCATTTAAATGTAATTTTTTATTTTATTATTTTTATTTTTATTTTTATTTTTTTTGAGTTGGAGTCTCACTGTGTTGCCCAGACTGAAGTGCAGTGGCCGCTTCCGGCCACCGCAGCCTTGACCTGCTGGGCTCCAGCGATCCTTCCTCCTCAGCTTCCGAGTAGCCAGAATTACAGGCATGCACTACCACGCCCGGTTGATTTTTTGATTTATTGTAGAGATGAGGTCTCGCTGCCCAGGCGGGTCTCAAACCTGCAGGTTCAGGCAATCCACTCACCTCAGCCTCCCAAAGGCGCAGGATTACAGGCTGAGCCACCGAGCCTGGCTAGATGTAATTTTTTAACTTAAAGATTTACAAAATGAAGATCAACTCATATACAAAATCTTCAAATTTTTAAACAAAAGTAAGCAAAAGAATAATGAATGGCTGAGCATGGTAACTGCAAGATAAGATATTTTGGGATGATACATTAATACGGATAAGGAGAAAAACTTACTGCTTGGTTTCTCTTCACTGACGCAATACAAATTAAGCAAGTCATAGCCCCTGCTTGAAAAGCTTCATTTACATACTGTTTTGTTCGCTCCAGTTCACATGAATCTCCATCTTAAAATTTAAAAGTGGGAAATCTTATGTTAACAACTGAAAAAAACACAAACTCACTAATAATACACATTATGAGAGAACTGTCTAGCAGTATCAATTGCTCAAAATATAGCTGAAAAACAAGAAGTTACAAAAAAAGTAACCAGTGAGCCGTCAAGAGGTAAGAAAGTCCATGCATTAAATCCTATACTCATGGTTCAAAACAGTACCTCACCTCTCTCAGTGTGGACTTGCTTTTTTACTGTTACAGGCCCTAACAAAGCTGGGGAGGCAGAGCCATGGGCAAAAACAGCAAGGTGAAAAAAAACAGGAAAAGCATAAGCAAAAAGCAAAGTGTGGAAGGAACCGAAAGCTCAAAACTAAGCAGAGCCATTTAGCATAAATATAAAGGATGTGTGTGCGTGCGTGCGTGTGTGTAGTACTTAGTTTATTCTTAATAAAAATTTGTTAAATACAAAGACCCTAGAGTCATTACAGCATAATAACCACATTTCATTAGAGTAAATTCACTATTTCTGCTTGAAAAGGAGCGTAAGCTTTGAAAAAAAAATTACCACACGGTATTTTAATTATTAAGCAGTTATTTGCTAGATATTGTACTCATATTTCAATAGGATTAAATGAGATATTATTACCAATTTACAGATGAGAAAACTGAGGCACACAACAATTAAGTAGCATCAGTTTGTCTACAAAGTGAGCCTTCTAAACTCCCATGCTATGTTGTAGTGATGGGTTACTGCAGGAATGTCAAAACAGAAAGAGCAAAACAAAAAAATGAAAGACACAAAAAGTACCCTAATACACAAATGACACTAAAAGGGCAGGAATCTGAGTCACTTTAGTATAGAAAAAATAAGCCTACTTCCTTTAGAACAACAAAGATTGCTCAACAGAGACTGACTGAAGTCTTCAAAAATTACACTAGTAGCATAAAACAGCCGGGCACAGACGCTCACATCTGTAATCCTAACATTTTGGGAAGCCAAGGCAGGAGGATTGCTTGAGGCCAGCCTGGACAACATAGCAAGAGCTCATCTCTACAAAAATATTAAAAAATTGGCTGGACATGGTGGCATGCACCTATAGTTCCAGTTACTTGGGAGGCTACCACCTCAGCCTTCCAAGTAGACAGAACTACAGGTGCACACTACCATACCCTAATTTTTTATATATTGTAGAAATACAGTCTCACCATGTTGCCCAGGCTGGTCTCAAGCCTACAGGCTCAGGCAATCCTCTCGCCTCAGCCTCCCAAAGTCCAAAGTGCTGGGATCATAGCTTTGAACCACTGCACCCGGCCAAGGTTTACTTTTAAAAGTTGATATTTACGTCTGGATCCGGAAGTAAGAGAGCTGTGTCTAGGCCGGGTGCGGTGGCTCATGCCTATAATCCCAGCACCTTGGGAGACTGAGGTGAGAGGATTGCCTGAGCATGCGGGTTCGAGATCAGCCCTGGGCAACTCGGAGAGACCTCATCTCTACAATAAATCCTGGACTTGAGTCCAGGAGTTCAAGGCTGCAGTGAACTATGATGCTGACACTGCACTCCAGCCTAGACCCTGTCTCTTCAGGAGAAAAAAAAAAAATAAGTTATCATATGTACAGGACTTACTATGACAATAACCTGGTTCAAACCAAAACTTAAGTTGTCAAAAAGAAAAAGTAAATAAAAAGGACACTTGGATAATTCCTTAATTTCCAAAATCATCTAAGTAAAAACAGTACTTACAAAAGCTTGTCCTACCATCATATAAATATGACTTAGGATATTAAACAAAATACATGTAAAAGCACTCTCAAACTATAAATTATTATAAAATTACTAGAGAAAGTTGCTTTATTTTAAATAAGCATTAAAGTCTTAAAAATATCCTTAGGAGTAGAATTCTTAACTATATTGCATATTTAGTTTGCTGTTCAACACAGCTGGCTTTAACAAATATATTTAAATTTCATCTAATTCAACATCTAACTCTTAGAAAATGCAATTGAAGAACAAGATAGAATAGGCTTTTACAAAATAAAGCCTAACCTTATCATTACAAAATTTTTCGAAGATGTCTTTGAAACGTGTACTAAAGTCTGGCTGCAACAATAAAGTACACTGCCCGGCCCGGCACATCATAGTGGACAGCATGGCACCTGAAGTCAGGCATTTTAAAAGATCAGTCTGGCAACGTAAGAAAAATAAGTTTGCAGAGGCCAAGCCTGGAAACAGAAAGTACCAGTCAAGAAACAGCAGATGAAGCAAAAGATGACCTTGAGCAAGTGACCTAGTGTGTCTCAGTTTTTTCAGTTGTAAAATTAGCATTAACAGTGAACTGCCTCATAGATATCGTGTGGATTTAATTCACATTTAAACAGCTGTAAAGGCTTGAACTAGGGAGAGGAAGGATAGATTTAATAAGTTTAGTAAGTACAGCTTAAGAGGGCTTGGTGATGATGAGATTTACTTTTTTGTGTTTTTTTTTTTTTTTTGAGTTGGAGTCTCCGTCACCCATGCTAGAGAGCAGTGGCATGCTCACGGCCAACCCACTGTCGACCTGCTGGGCTCCACTGATCCTTCTGCCTCAGCTTTCCAAGTGGCCAGAACTACAGGTGCACACTACCATGCCCTAATTTTTTTATATATTGTAGAGACAAGGTCTCACCATGTTGCTCAGGCTGCTCTCAAACTCATGGGCTCAGACAATCCTCGCCTCGGCCTCCCAAAGTCCAAAGTGCTGGGATTACAGGTTTGAGCCACCGCAGCTAGCCGAGATCTACTTTTAAAAGGTGATATTTACATCTGGATCTGGAAGTAAGAGTGCTGTGTCTAGGCCGGGTGCAGTGGCTCACGCCTATAATCCCAGCACTTTGGGAGATGGAGATGAGAGGATTGCCTGAGGCCACAGGTTTGAGACCAGCCCTGGGCAACTTGGAGAGACCTCATCTCTATAATAAATCAAAAAATTAGCCAGGCGTGGTGGCATGTGCCTGTAGTTCCAGCTACTTGGAAGACTGGGGTGGAAAGATTGCCTGAGCCCAGCAGGTTGAGGCTGCGGTGGCTGGGAGTGTGCCAATGCTCTCCATCCTGGGTGACAGAGTGAGACTCGTTGTCAAAAAAAAAAACAACAAAAAGCGCAGTGTCTGATGTACTGTCTGACATAGGCAGGGGAGCAGGACTGAGCAACATGTGTGATACCTCTGCTCTCTGGCTTAGGTGGGTGATGGGGAAAACTGTAGTGCTACTTACTAAGTCAAAGAACACAAATGAATAAATAAGTCATCTTTCAACATAAGCTTGATGTCCACAGACCAGCAATACAGAGATACTCATCGGGAAGCTGGCTGTGCAAGCCTGAAATTTAAGAGAAGCATCACAAAAATGCAAAGGCTGTGCTCAGATGAAAATGTACTCCTTTGGTATGGTCTTGGTGTTCAAGTCACTAAGTGATGTAGGTAGCATTCTGTTACCCTGGCATCTATGTTCTTTTTTTTTCTTCTTCTTCTTCCAGGAGTTCTGGTTCACAAGGAGCATCTATGATCTTAAATCAAGTGTTCATATTTCCCTCCTTTCGGAGAGGCAAAGTGTACAACCCAAAGGAATGAGAATCAAATAGTAATGGATTTGACACAAAACAGCATAAGAAAAATTACCATAACAATGTAAGATGAACTCTAGATTAAAAATTAATACAACCTACAAATGACACATATTTTCTAATTACTAGACTGAGTTACATTAATGTAATCCTATTTGAAAGTATAGTGTGCCACTAGAATGATTTAAGTGAGGTCCTCTGGAAACAGGAAACATCTAAAAATTATTTTCTATGAAGTCCTCTAGAAGCGAGACACCCTCTAACTTGAAGTAATTTTTTCTTGTTGTTTTTTTTTTGACTTGGGAGTCTCACTCTGTCGCCCAGACTGGAGTGCAGTGGCCGCTCTCGGCTACCGCAGCCTCGACCTGCTGGGTTCCGGCAATCCTTCCGCCTCAGCATTCCAAGTAGCCGGAATTACAGGTGCACGCTACCACGCCCGGCTGATTTTTTTTGATTTATTGTAGAGATGAGGTCTCGCTGCCCAAGCGGGTCTCGAATTTGCGGGCTCAGGCAATCCACTCACCTCAGCCTCCCAAAGGCACAGGATTACAGGCTGAGCCACCAAGTCCAGCTTGAAGTAATTTTTTAATCAGTTTTTACCTGGCTGAGATAGACTTCTTCATCTTAACTCCTCAGCAGACATGGTAAGTTCTTTAGAAACCTACTAGACAATTTGACCTATCCTCATGATCCCAATACTCAGGCAACCATCTAGTCGCCAAGGTTACCGGTGGACAGGGATTCATGCTGATGGGAAGAATCGTGCTGTTCAAGACTTGAGTGACTCTCCTGCTGGTGAACGGCCTCGACCCTAACTTATACTCAAACTCTGCTGCTCTTCTGACTCTGTCATACTCCAATCCTGAATCCTGACATCACTGATCCTATACTTGAGAAATAACCATATCATAAGTAAGGAAGAGTAGACTGAATGCTCCTTTTTCACATAAAAGAGTAAAAGAAAGCTTAAGAAACAGATACATTTTTTAAAAGACAAGAAAGAAGCTATTGCAGAAAATTTCTAATAAACAAGCCACAAAATACATTAAGCATTACAACAGACACATATCAGACTATATAACAGGCACTACTGTAAGCACTATAGCACTTACACATAATGACCCATTTCATCCTGACTATTCTATTTACTATCATTATGCCCATTTTGCAAAAGAAGAAATCAAGTCACTAAGAGTTAAATAACATGTCGAGCATCATAAAGCCTTGATAACAGAGCCAAGATTCAAACCTTGGCAGTCTGGCTTGAGAGTTCATGTTCGTAACCACTACCGTGCTGCTTTTCCCCATAAATAAGTATAAGAGCAGCAATCTAATCTCAGAATTACTCTGCTTTTACAGAGAAAATGCTATCAGCCCAGTAATGACCCTAAAACTAAGTAAACTAGATGAAACCCAGCTCTGTTAGTTACTGATCAAGTAATTCTAGGAAAATCCCTTCTCTTCTGTAGAATTGTTTCTTAGAAAATTTATAAGGTTTTTCTCTGGTTTGAATAGAATATTAAATTTTTTAAAAGATCCAATAAGAGAATAAACACTTATTACTAAAATAAAGATCTGTAGACAATATGGCATATCTCTACAAATATATCAAGAAATGCCCATATTACCTGCAAGAATATTTCTAATAATGACTTTAAAGTCTAAATTTTAGGAATGCTTACATTGAAAATAATCTATAATCTATTTTTACACTTAATACTAAGTGGTATACAGCAATGACACTTTGGTCCTTTCTCACATAAACAAATGTGGTTTTAAGAGCACCCCAGGTATATAAAACAATAGATAATGTGAATGTAAATGTCAAACCCAAGGGGATTTACTTTTTTTTAAAAAGTATGGCTGGGCACAATGGCTCACACCTATAATCTTAACTTGGAAGCCAGGGCAGGAGAATCACTTGAAGCCCCAGGAGTTCAAGACCACCCTGGGCAATGTAGTGAGACTCCCATCTCTAAAAAATTTTCAACTTAGCCAGGCCAGGCATGGTGGCTCACGCCTGTAATTCCAGCACTTTGGGAGGCAGGAGTGGGAGGACTGCTTGAGACCAGGAAAGCGAGACCCAGCCTAGGAAACACAGCCAAATCCTGTTTGTACAAAAAATAAAAAAAATTAGCAGGGTATGGTAGTGTATGACTGTAGGCCCAGCTTCTCGGGGACTGATACAGGAAGAGGACCTGAGCTCAGGAGTTGGAAAATGCGGTAAGCCGTGATCGTGTCACACTCCAGTCTGGGTGAGAGAGTGATACCTTGACAAAAACAAAACTAAACTAAACTAAAACTTAGCTTCAACTACTTGCAAGGCTGAAGGATCACCTGACCTGAGGAGGTCAAGGCTGCAGTGAGCCATGTTTGTACCACTGAACAACAGAGCAAAATCCTTGTCTTAATAAATAAATAAATATCAGATGTTGTGAATAAAACATGAAATAGAAAACATAGTTAAAAAATGAAATAGCCTTCAAGATACATTTAACATAATTAAAAGGAGGAAACCAATGAAGAACAGATTGAAGAGGGTACACAGAGTCCTCTAGCCCAGTCAAATCACAATCAGGAAGAACTCGCCCTGTCTCATCTCAGAAGCTCTGGCAGCCCCTCTGAGCAGTCATGTGAAACGCCAGTTAAACTCGCCGAAGGCCTCTGAGGGCTTTCCAGACACTGTACAGAAGAATCAGTGTCACCCAATGTTGGGAGCCGGCCACGGAGGCCCACTGAGCGTTAGGGATCAGGGAGGGCCGTGGACCTCGAGACCGCTAGGACGTGTTCGAGAGCCGTAGACCCCATTTTCCTCCCCCTTTTGCCATGCAGCACAAGAACAACCTAAAGGAACTCTGCTGGCCTAAGCTGAAGACTCTGTGACTGTGACAGGCATAGCTGACTCTAGAAACCCATTGTTCCTGTTTCCCATAAACTGTGGTTTCGGCCTAGGTATTAGATATAATTCAAATTCAGGTCACATTTGGGAGCCTTTTATACAGTACAAGCTTCTTTATAAGATTTAAAAGAATATTTATAGAATTAGTATATACTTAGGGAGAGCTGTTTGCAGCTTTTCAATGGTGAAGATGATTTTCGAGAGTGGCCCAGCACAGAGTTTGGGCTGGGCCACATTCCTGAGAGCCCAGCATGTACTTTGGACTGGGCTGCATTCTTTTGGGCCGGCTTTAGCTACAGTTAGTGTAAGGTCTCTTTTCTACCTATTATAGAAATTGAATTTATTTTATTCATAGAAGGTATTGTAGAATAGGTCATGCTACAAATCATGTTAGTTCATGCATAATCAATCATAATATTTTAGGTTTAATAAGAATATAGTTAACTTTAAGAATTTTCATCGTCTCCACTTTCTACTATCGAAGTTTTGCCTTAGTACATTTACAATTTACATTTAGGTTTTAGAAGCTTTGCTGCTGCTAATCAACTTTATATATTAGAATTAAGAATTGGAAAACTTTCATAGAAATTAGGATAGACATATAAGACTTTGGAATAGCCATTTTGTTAAGAGATTATAGTCTATTGTTCCAAAAGATGGCCCACCGTGGACCTTGGACTGGGCCACATCCTGTGGGGCCCAGTGTGATCTTTGGACTGGGCCACATTCTTTAGGAAATTGGCTTAAGCTATAATTAAGAGCTTCTGTAGCATTGTTTAAGTGGTAGAGTTTAATTTAGTCGTCATGGGTATTGAGTGAGCTTTAGAAGTTATTGATTATCAGAACATCATTAGACTAGTAAGGATTGTTACAGTGCTTTTGTAGAACATTAACTAGCAAAGGGAACAATGAGACAATCTTGGGGTTTGTTCCTCCTCACACCTAAGCATCTGGTGGGTGGGGGATGCCCCCCCCCGGCACCTGGCTTTGTGTTCACATGAAAGACTTGTGAGACTGCCTGTGTAAAATTTGGGGATAAATACCTCCTGTAACTTTCAATAAACGGCTTCTGCTCATTTCACTGAACAGTTGCCCACTTTCTTTCTTTCTCTTTCTTCCTCTTTATATCTATCCTTCCATCTTTCTTTCTTTTAATATCTATCCCTACAGATTCGCCGACGCCACCACATCTTCCAAGGGACTCCCCAAAACTTGCAGGGGCTGGCCCCCCGCAACCCAACATGTAACTCAATCACCAAAGCATACAAAAATTCAACTCCATAACACAAAATGCTCAGTCTTACGTCGTAAAAACTATTCCACGTAGAATAAAGGTGTTTCCAAAAACTGAGAAATACAGCTTCACTGATATCAAAAGTCAAAAATTAAGATAACAGTACCTGTTTGAGTAGTATACGTTATGAATGTATTAGCAACTATTCTTCCTCGTTTTCCTTCAAAGTCCTCATCCCCTTCCTCTTCAGAGGAAGAGCTGAAGTGTTCTTCAATGAGTTTTTTGGCTGCAGCTTGATTAGCCTTCTTGATTTCATCAAATTTCTTTTGAGACATTAGCTCTGTTTAAAAGAAAAAAGTTTCATTTCTGCCAAACAATCTCTCAAAGGTAAGGCATGATGTGCTAATATATCACATTTAAACATGCACTTGGCAGTCAGTTTTGGAGCATTCTAGCTTATAATCCATGAGAAAGAGTATTGTCACATTATTTGACACACAACTAAAGAGGAATACTACAACAAAAACCTTCACTTTTGTGGCCCGGGTACGGTGGCTCATGCCTGTAATTTCAGCAGGCTGAGGCAGAGGCTGAGGCAGAAGGATTGCTTGAGCCCAGGAGTTCAAGACCAACCTGGGCAACATAGTGAGACCTCAACGCTACAAAATTTTTTTTTTTAATTTAGCCAGTAACGGTGGCATAGCTTAGCTTCTTGGCTGAGGCGGGAGGATAGCCTGAGCCCAGGAGGCATAGCTTAGCTTCTTGGCTGAGGCGGGAGGATCGCCTGAGCACAGGAGGTCGAGGCTGCGGTGAGCTGTGATTGTGCCACTGCCCTCCAGCCTGGGTGGCAGAATGAGATCCCAAGTGGGGAAAAAAAGAAAGAAAAAAAAAATCATTCACTGTTATAAAGTATCAATTAACAAGTCAAAAAAAATTATAAAAGTAGAATAAATGTCTCAAACCTCAAAAAGGATGAACAGAAATTGAAATGAGATTTTTAAAAACACATTTACAGTGACTTCTAAGAGGCAGGGACCGTGCCCATCGTGAGCGTAGGAGAATCAGAAAATGGGAACTTCACAGCCCACCCACCGGAGTTGGCAGAGACAGTACCACTGTGAACCCACCATGTTCACTGTCTGCTTCTCAGGAACACAAGAACTTTTTGCCTTTATTGTGGGCTTGTTGACATTTTTGTGGTCACAAAAATAAATATATTAATCCACACAAAATGTTGGTAAAATGGAAAATGTGCTTTTTACAACTTCATTCCAAAAAAAAATGTTCAACAGTTTAGGAGTAGCCCTTCCACTCTGCTCTCTAGCACTGCCTGCACCTCTCGTTTTATTACTTGATGAAATAATCACACAAGACAGTACTTCTCAGCATGTACTCCCAACTAGACCACTCTTCTTGAAAGCAAGAACCACGGGAATTTCCTTCAAGTGCCCAGTGTTAACAAGTTTTTGTGGGACAGTCATCAGTTAAGAAAGGAGACATAAGCCTGCTGAACTGCACCCATTAGTGCCCACCTGGAGAGGGTTTTCAATTTACTAATCTAAAACTCACTTTACACTTGAAACTGATGAGCTCTCTTATTTTAGGGGGTGTATTTGTACTCGAAAATGCTCCCTCTTACAACATTTTCCTTTCCTTGTTGTAGCCAGTTTGGCTGGGGATAATCAACCAAAACTGACTATTTCAAGTAAAACTGAAAGAAAACGTACACTGTGCTTACCTAGGAATCTATGAATACTGGGGGAAAAAATTAGTGGCTATAAGATACATGAACCAAAATTTGTCAAAAGGGAAATGATAAATGTCATTAACCTATGGAAACTAGTACTTTTCAAAAAGTTGAATTGAGCCAGGCTCGGTGGCTCAGCCTGTAATCCCGCGCCTTCGGGAGGCTGAAGTGAGTGGATTGCCTGAGCCCGCGTGTTCGAGACCCGCCTGGGCAACTTGGAGAGACCTCATCTCTCCAATAAATCAAAATTCAGCCGGGCGTGGTAGCACATGCCTGTAGTTCCAGCTACTGGAAGACTGAGGCAGAAGGATCGCCGGAGCCCAGCAGATCGAGGCTGCGGTGGCCGGGAGTGGCCACTGCACTCCAGTCTGGGCGATAGAGTGAGACTCCAACTCAAAAAAAAAAAGCTGAATTGGACAAATACAATGAAAACATTCATAACCTGATAAATGTATTTACCTAACATCATCTCGAGGAAAGTTCAAGACGAGGTGACAAAGCAAACTTCTCCCATAGACGCCCTACAGTCAAATCTCAACTGTCCATTCTACACACAAAACCTGAGCAGTTTACCCTATCTGTCCATAGGCCTGCAGACAGCATGCCTCACCACCATCACCACCAGCAACTCATGAACTGCAAGCTAGGAGAATGCCACCTAACTCTAAAATTCACCAGGGAAGAAAGGAAAACCAAACATTGCATGTTCTTGCATATAAGTGGAAGCTAAGCTAAGGGTCTGCAAAGGCACAGAGAACGACTTGATGGAGACTGGAGACTCAGAAGGGGAAGGGGTGGGAGGGAGGGATGATAAACCACCTGTGGGGTACAATGTGCACAGGTGAGGGTGACAGGTAAGCTTAAAAGCCCAAACTTCTTCACCACTAGACCATGCATCCAGGGAACCAAAAGCCAGTCGCACCCCTAAAGCTTCTGAAATAAAAAATAATTCACCTGGGAGAAAAACCACTCAGAAGCTCAGTTTTGCTCCCCTCCCCAAAAATATATTCTGAAAAACACATTCCAAGATAAATCACTCTGTGGTCCCCTCGACGTATACACTTTAAATAACTGTGTATGCTATTTCTCCAATCAAAAAAACGGCTGGACACTGTGTGGCTCACACTCATAATCCCAGCACTTTGGGAGGCCGGGGTGGGAGGATCACCTGAACCCAGGAGTTCAAGACCAGTCTGGACAAAACAGAGACCTCGTCTCCACACACACACACACAAAAATCCAAAAATCAGCTGGGCGTGATGGCATGCGCTTGTAGTCCCAGCTACACAGGAAGTTTAAAAGGGAAGATCGCCTGAGTCCAGGAGGTCGAGGCTGCAGTGAGCCGTGATCGTGCCACTGCCCTCCAGCCTGGGCGACACAGTGAGACTCCAAAATAAATTAATTAATAAGTAAATAAAACTAAACCCCAAAATCAAATGACTTCAGGATTAGGGGCCCAGTCCCACGTACAACTGTGTGTGTGTCCCTGCGCTCAGGCCCACAAAGCTCAGTCTTGGAAGTCAGGCGCGGACACCAGCTGTACCCACGGAAGAACACCACCCTTGTGGAGAGGAGCCACAGCCGCGGGCCGCGCCAGGAGCTCCAGGGAGCCGGCAGGTGAAGGCAATACACAGGCAGCCTGGCAAGGACCGCAGACGACAAGGGGCCCCAGGAGCGGGACGGGAGGGGGGCTGCGGCCTCGCACAAGGTCACCGAAGCCACGAGATTCGTTCCACCCAAAAGGGGAGGTGGCCAGATCTCCACGAGATTTTGGGAAAACAACGAACGCTGGCGACAACTCGCGATCTAACACACGGCAATAGCCGAACACCGCCGCCCAGCCAGTCCCGGGGGCCACCGGACACCGCGTGGGGTCCAGGGCTTGGGGAGGGGAGGGGACGGGCCGGCGTGGGGCAGGGGACCGCAGGGGCGGCGTCGGCCTCAGAAGCGAAGGCGAGGAGGGGAGGAGCAGGAGGGGGCGGGGCGGGAGCCCCCAGTCAGCCGTCCCGGGCTGTGCCAGACCTGCTGCCGCGGCCCCTCCGGGGCGGGGACCCGGCCGCGCGGCGCCGG
>NW_007249841.1:233517-294929 GCF_000164805.1 Carlito syrichta | reverse complement strand
GCTCGGCCTCGGGCTCGGCCTCGGCCCCCGGCCACCTGGCGCCAGGACGCGTCCATCCTGCAGAGAAGAGAAAACGGAGTGAGAGGCGCGTGAGCGGGTCGGGGAAGAGACGGGAGGGTGGAGGGAGTGCGGGGTGGGCCGAGGAAGGCGGGGCCCCAGTCGCGGCCGTGTGTCCCCCCACCCCGGAGGCTCGTCCTCGCCGAGATGGGGCTGTGGGGATGCCCCGAGCAGGGACAGGGCGAGGCGGGGAAGCAGCCGCGGAGCCAGGAGCGCCCAGCCGGAGGAGGGAGGGCCGGGAAGGACGGCGACTCCTCGCCTCCGGGAAGTGGAGCGGGAGGACGGCCACGGACTGACCCTTGTGGCTCCCGCCGGGGACCAACTGCAGCACTGACTCCACGGAAAGCTACGTCTCCTTACCGACGGCGCCCGCCCCCAGCGACTACAACTCCCAGAAGGCCCCGCTCGCGGAACGCGTGGCAGCACCGGCCGCTTCCTGATCCGTAAGGCGGGGCTGAGGGGGAGCGCGGACGCATGCGCCGACCTAGGCAGACCTTAGGCTCGGCAATTTCCGAGTGTATGCGCCGACCTAGACAGGCCTTGGGAACTACAACTCCCGAGCACATGCGCCCACCTACGTGGGCCTTGAGAACTACAACTCCCGAGCTCATGCGCCGACCTGGGCGAGCCTTGAGAACCACAACTACTAAGCGCATGCGCCTACCTAGTAGGGTCTGGATCACTACAACTCCAGAGCGCATGCGCCGACCCAGGCGGACCTTTCAGAACTACAACTCCCGCCGTGCTCTGGGGCTCGGGAGCAGGTCGAAGGCCAGAGGGCTACGACGGGGAGATGGGCGGATACGGAGGTGATTTTGACCTCACAATGTGCTGTTGCTCCCTCAAGGCGGTTCTAAACACAGCTGGGCGTCAAGACTCCGTCCCAGTGGCCCTCGTTGACTCTCTGCTATCTTTAGCCTTGCCCTTGGTCTCGCGGGTGGCAGGGGGTGCCAACCTAAACTAATCAAAAGGGTCAAAATCTAGATTAAAGAGAGTTTATTGAAGCTCGGAGCGTGAGGCTGGACCACCCAGGGACTCCAGCTGCAGGGGTGGAGGCGGCGCTCCGAAGAAGCAATGCTAGGGCTTCATTCATTCATTTATATGGGCACAGACAGGAGCGTTTAGCGGGAACAGCATGTTAATGCAAGGTCGGCGCATGGTCACAGCAGGTTGACTGGTGCTAGGCAGTGCTTTTGTGGGGGAAGGGTCCACTTAACATTTTTACAGAGGGTCATCATCCTGGGTTTTCTGTCTTCGGGTCTAAGCGAAGCCGGACAAACGGGAAGCGGATCTACAGCCTGGGTCATCACTTAGGAGAGCAGGAGGGTTTTGTCCCTGACATCGCTTCATCCTCTCTGGTCATCGTGCAAAGCAAGAAAAATAAGAAAATAAGTACTCTACGATCCGAGAAACGAGTTGTAATCGCGTGTGACTCAGATGGCAGTCACGCCCCTCTCAGGGCTTGACGTGTCTTGAGGCGCCAACCGTTTTATTTATTTTCCAAGGGATTCTCCAGCAGGAAAAGCACATGCAATGAACACACGCGAGGCTGGGTGCTGAGAAGGAGGGAGAGCGAGAAGAGAGTTGCAGGGACACGGCAGGTAGGAAAATACCCTTGCAAATTGTTGGAGCAATGGAGAAAAGAAAGCTGGAGCCTGTTATTATCCCAGCTTTTTCTCGTTTACAGTGAGCTTTCCAGGAAGCATGCTGGTTTTTACCTTCACGACATCTCCCTAGGGTAGACTTTGTTAAGGAAAACAGCTGAGAGCCAGACCTAAATCTTTTGAATTTGCTGAGTTTTCCAATAAGACACACACAGATTTCAAAAATTCTTGTTGAGGTTTTTCTGGGACTGAGAAATGTATCGATTGTACAATCCTTATATAATACTTCCACTTAATTAATTTAATTATTTCCCCTACATTAATCATAAATATGTAATATTTAGATAGCATTTCTTAAGTGTCAGGCACTGTTCAAAGTGTTTCACACGTATGTGTGACTAATTTGGTACTCACTGTTAGGGTACTGGACGGACAGGGTGAGGGTGGATGGAGAGGCCCAGGGAGGCGTGCAGCACTGCCGGGGCTGGCAAACCGGAGGTGTGCGCCGGCAACCCAGAGATCCGAGTAGATGCAAAGAATTGCAACACATAGAGGTGAGAGAAGAAAAGATTTATTTAAGAAAAGTTCACCCCCCACAGACAGGGAGTGGGCCTACACTCTAGGTGAGTGTGGCCCCGTAGCACCCCAGAGTCCTGGCTTAAATCCTTTTCTTGGAGATGTTGCACGTGACTACTGTGACTTCCTTATCGACCACCTGTGGATGTCTTGGAGAACCTGTGTCACAGAGACCCATTAATGTCCGCCCACATTATCACAGACCCTAGAGAATAGCGTGACAAGGATTCTAATTCTCCTGCACCTTCCCAAACGACATTCCTTAGACCTAATGGAGGGTGTACTTCCCCTTATCTCGTAGGCATTCCCAGTGGATAGCTTCGGGGGTCCTTGGCTTCCCTATAGCTAGTGCCCAATTTACTGGAAGATCGAATCCCCACCTGCTCCCCTGCTGAGTGGTCATAACTTTTGTAATTACAAGTTTCATGACTTTTACAGTCCTTGCCCAATGTATGATGTCTTAGGCCTTGTAAATTCCCTTTACTCTAGGCAAGCTTGATTGCCACTATGAGATACCTCAGATACCTGGAAGTCGGTTTCTGAAAAGACAAAGTCGGTAAAGTTAATTATACCTAAAGTGTGCATTTCTCCAAAAGCATAGCTTCTACTTTCTCATCATTGGGTCAGGGTTTAAGAACAAGATGAAAAATGGCTTCCCACTCTCGGTCTGTCCTTTCACTCACAATACTCCTATATATTATCCCCACTTGACAGCTGAGAACACTGAGGGACAGAGATGTTAGTTAATTTGCCCTTGGTCATACAGTGAGGAAGTGCTGAATCCAAGATTCAAATGTCATTATCTAACACTAGACCATGCTTTGAACCTCTTTCACAGAGACACTGCAGAATTGCCTGTATTTCATCCAGATGCAAAAATAGCATCCCTGAGAGTAATATGATCTTTTCGTTGGCTGGAAACTAAGAGGGGGGAAGCAACTCTCTTGACGCTGCACTTGTATAAGAACTTAATTCAAAGCTGCAACCAGCTTTAAAAGTTTCAAAACTCATGCGTTTGTAGTTTCAACTACTTGAAAGGCAGAAGGATCACCTAACCCAGCAGGTCGAGGCTGCGATGGCCATGAGCATGCCACTGCACTCCAGCCTGGGTGACAAAACTGAGACTCTAACTCAAAAAATAAAAATAAAAGTTTCAAAACTCTAAAGTTATACTTTTCTCCAGTAAAGATCTCAGATATAGGAAAGGAGTTGTACAGTGACTGTCACAGAGAAGTGTCCAAGTTACTTCTAGACAGTATTGTCTCAAATCCACCCAATATGGCTACTGATGAGAGAGATTCTTCTAGAACTATGTTATGGGCCAGGGATTTAGATGCACATATTGTCTGAATCTCCACATCAAACCCCCTGGTTTGTTTTTTTATTTGTTTGTTTTTGTTATTGTTTTCTAGAGATGAGTCTCACTATGTTGCCCAGTCTGGTCTCAAACTCCTGGCCTCAAGCAATTCTCCCACCTTGGCCTCCCAAAATGCTGGGTTTCCAGGCATGAGCCACTGGAAGTTTAAGTAAATTATATTTACTGATACCCTCTTATCCACGAGTCTCTTTACAACTCAAATAGATTATTTGGGTATGGCTTCCTCTTTGAGAGGGTCGTCCAATCGGAGAAGTGTCCTGAGGCAGGTGCTCAATCCCTGTCGCCAGTATCCATGGCATTCTGGGTGCGGTTGCAAGGAAGTGTTGGAAATGTGGTTAAGCGGTACTATATATTTTTATATATTTGTGATTTATTTTCTACCATGTTCCCTGAGCTGCAAGGAAGCACTGCTGAAAATCAAGCTCTCTCATGAGGAAAAGGGTAGAAGTGAGAAGAGGTCACTGTGTCACATCCAGAAGTCTATATGAAGGGGTTTGGAATCAAAATATAAATAGGAATTCTGCAAAAGGGGAGAATTACTATTTCAGTTAAGTCCTGCTCTTATTTTTCCATGACCAAAGAGTCTTCCTTCTCTTCAATGATGAATTCAACGCCCAATTATTTGAGGCATAGAAATAAAAAGAGTGTAACCGAAGCAAATTTCACACAACTTTATTGTGGTATGATTCTTTGGTAGTTTTATATACGGGGTCCGACAGTTAGATTTATGAACCATTCTAGAAAGAGTGCTACATACCTCATTGATGAATATCACTATAGTCACCTTGGAAGGACTCCCCTTGGGAAGCTATGCACCGACGCCAGCGCCTAGTCTACTTGTCTGGCCACCAATGACTTTTTTCTTTACCCAAAGATAAAGGAAATATTGAAGATATTTAATGACATTCAGGACATCAAGGGTAATATGACAACAGCTCTGATGGCCATTCCAGAAAAAGAGTTCCAAAATTGCTTGGACGGGTGGACTAGGTGCTGGCGTCGGTGCATAGCTTCCCAAGGGGAGAACTTCGAAAGTGACCACAGTGATATTCAGCAGTGAGGTATGGAGCACTTTTTCTAGAATGAGTTTGCGAACTTAATTATTGGACCTTGTATTTTGTGCTCTTTGGACCTTGTGAAATGACATGGGACTGGAACGATGGAAAGACCTGCAATGTAGACTGATTATCAACTTTTTTGTGAACCAAGGAGCTATAGATGACTTATTAAATTTTTTTAAAAGTGGGAAAAATTATATCCACCTCCAGATAGTGGCGAGTGAATGTGCATCTCTCTAGTGCCATCGGGTGGCCCATCTTTCATTCCTTCGGCAGTGAGGCCCCTGGGGTACATGGGACACCACAGACTTTGGTGCCACTGAGTACCTGTGCTCCTTGGCATCATGAATCTTGGTTACAAACTTAGGAAACAGGTCCCCTGATCACTGGAGAGCTAACCCAAGGAGCTCCTTGGACCAAGTCCAGCTGGCTGGAGCTCAGCTCAGATCAAATAAAAATGAGCCTAATTGGAAAGAGGAGAAACTGGCAATCTGACAAGAAATCCAATATTGACTCTTTTTCAGGGCCTGCGTTGTCAGGGTGGTGAGTCATTGTGTGGCGAATTGCTATTTTCAGGATCCCAAAGGGATGCATTGGTAAAAAAATGCATTTTCACCTCTAGCTCGTCAGGAAATCAGGGGACAGACCACGAAATGCAATTCTAGAAAGTATCATCTCAAATCCACTCAATGTGTGCTCTGACCAGCTGAAAGTGGAAACATAAAGATAGCAGACACGTTCTCACCAATAGAAGCCCGCAAAGCACTCAGCTCGGTCTGCAGAGGAAGCAACCAAGTACAAGGTCATGGTGAAGTAGGCACTGGACAAGGGTCGGAAGCCCAGGCTGGGCCACCAACTGAGGTGTGTGAACTTAGACTAAACTCTTCTCTTTTTCTTTTTTAATTCTTTTGACGTAGTTCAAACCCACCAAGAATTATAGGGATCAACAAACACATACCTGTACCCAGCTGTGTCAGGTTGTAACACGTGGACTCCATTGCTTTGATTGTTTTAAAAGACGCCAAACTGCACAGACAGTTGGATCCTGGGTGTCCCTCACCCTCCCTAACCTCATGTCCTTTGTCCTCCACAGAAGTGAGCACCCCTCTCATTTGTGGCTTCTACCTGTCTCTTGGCTGTCACTAAACTTCTGCATCCCATGTATAGATTCGTAAACTTCAGTATTGGTCAACACGTCTGTACATTTAGTGTAGGAGCAACTGTGTGTGTGTGTAAAGCCACTAGAGCACAGGCACTAGTACCACACTGTCTGGGCTTAAACGGCCACTATGCCACTTCCCTACTATGGGGTTTGGGCAAACAACTCTCCCTTCCTGTGCCTCTGTTTCCTCATCTGTTAAGCAGGGAGCATAATAGAACCTGCCCTGTCCATGGTGATGAGAGTTGGATGTTTGATATCTGGAAAGCACTGGGGATGGTGTCTGGTGCAAAGTAAGCACGACACAAGTGGGATCTGTTCCTCTTCAGATGTTTTATGGTGGTGGAGTGTCTGAATACATTACAATGTATGTCTCCAGCCTCCTTTTGATGAACATTTAGTTCTAATTTCTTACCAGTATATAAATTGGGGCGGGGGACCTTAGAATTCATTTACAAAAATTGTATATTGATTCTTCCCTGTTTACATTTCAGTCACCTTCAAAGTCCTCTCCATTTGATGAATACACCTATCGAGATGCTATTTCCACTGCTCAGAATGGTTTTTGAACTCATCAATTTTGATGCCTTTCAGTGCTTCTGCCGTTTTTTGTTTTACCTCTTCTACATCAGCAAAAGGTTTCCCTTTGAGGACTTTTTTCATCTGGGGAAACAAACAAAAAAAGTTGCTTGGGGTGAGATCAGGGAATAGGGAGGGTGGGCATGGGGGTCATGCTACTTTTGGTCAAAAATTACTGAACACTCAGCGCAGTGTGGGTAGGTGTGCTTGTAAATCCATTATGAAATGGGCAAACGTGTTGAAAGATTCTCAAAAAAAACTCACTTGGGCCAAGCAGCCTCTCTCAACAACACTAGTCAGTACCCTGATGCTGATGGTTCCTAGAACACTTACCTAGCAGGGAAAGCCTGGACTACAAGGGATCCACCCTCCAAAAACAATTCCAGTTTTTTTTTGAGTCCCCTCATACATTCTGGAACATGCCTCCATGTGCATATGAGGCTGATCTTGTCTCGTGACCTAAGAATGAAATTGCCGGGGCTGGGGTCATTCCCAGCTATGACTGTGCCGGATATGAGCATGTTACTCTGAATAGCACGGTGAGAACTCCCTCTCACACAGAGCTCCCCACACTCCACATCTTCCCGATTTCAGTGTTGCACAGCCATCGTCACCTCTGCATCTATAAAATGACAGGACGGATGATCTCAGGTCTTTCTGCATTTCCTGCATTCTCTGTTCTCTTTCCTTGATTCTCCCACATTCTTTTCTTCACCTAGAGAGAAACTCGTTTAGGGAGCATCAAACTATTTCTTCTAAGTGTGTAAGCCTGTCGTTTGGTATTTTATATTTTGAACAATCCATAAACTTGGAGATCCAATCATACAGTTTCAGGAATCATAAGGAAGAATATTGCCTAACTTGACAGTATCTAGCCAGGCTTACTGTTACAACAAATCAGTAGTTCCCAAACTTTTTTAAACAATGGATTTTTTTAAGAGGTAAAAACGTACACTGAACTTCAATATAAATGCTGTGTGTTTCATCCCCCTTCTGTTTATGTGTTACACATTGGCAGAAAGCTTTTTGTAATTTTTTGTTTGTTTGTTTGTTTGTTTTGAGTTGGAGTCTCTGTCACCCTGGCTGGAATGCAGTGGAACACTCATAGCCACCCCAGCGTCGACCTGCTGGGTTCCAGTGATCTTTCTGCTTCAGCCTTCCAAGAGCCAGAACTATAGGCGCGTGCTACCACACCCGGCCAATTTTTGATTTATTGTAGAGACGAGGTCTTGCCAAGTTGCCCAGGTGGGTCTCGAACCCGCGGGCTCAGGACATCCACTTGCCTCAGCATCCCCCAAAGTCCCAGGATTACAGACTGAGCCACTGAGCCAGGCTACTTTTTGTAATTTAATTATCATTATTCCCTTGGTGAACCTCTTGAAATTAAGAAATATTTAAACATTTCCATTTATCTTCTAACTTTATCCATTATATTTACATTTCAAATATATATTTTTTGCTATACTAAAAGCTTCTGGAAATATCCATGTCTGAAAAAAAGTTACTCTTTATTGTCAAAGAGCACTGCTTTTATCCCCTGTAATTTCTACAGGGGTGGGGTGGGGGAATAGCCTCAGGCTTTGAAGATTATAATTGTAGACCAACATCACCACCTAGTGGTAATAAGCTTAATTACCCCATACTTGAAGTAGAAAAGTTGGTATTTTCAAAAATGGATTCAAAATTTGAAAGCGACCTCTTCTTACGAGAAGCTCCCATTGTAACAAGGCTAGTGGAGGGGCAGGGTAAGCACATGTCAGACACAGTGGGCGACCAGGAGATGGGTCTCTTGCTCCCTCTCTGATCTGCCAGCCCAACTTCTCTCAGGTGCAGGTCATACAGACACTTAGGCTCAACCCTATCCACCCCACCCCATCCTTATCCAAGCCTGTCCAGTCCCAATGTGTTCATATGCTAGTTCTGGACAACCCATTGGAGTCCAGAATCAACTTGGAACACAGCTGGTCTCTGGGTGACTGAAAAACCCCTGCTATGGCATCCACCTGGTCCCTGGCCAGCACTCCTGAGTTTTCCTAAAGCCACCTGCTTCCTGTTTTTTAGAAGGAAATCTCTGATAAAGCCGGGACCAATCATGAACCTCTGTATTGCATTACAGATGTCTAGACTGAAACCTTCACTGCTGAGTCAACCCATCCGATCTCTCTACATGAAGGAGTCATGGGAACAAAGTTGGCTAAGCCTGGGCAACATAGCAAGACCCCATCCATTAAAAAAAAAAGTTTTCAATTAGCTAAGTGCGATAGCACACACCTGTAGTCCCAGCTTCTCAGGAGGCCGAGGTGGGAGAATCATTTGAGGCTACAGTGAGCTAGGATCATGCCACTGCTCTTCAGCCTGGATAACAGACAAGAGACCCTGTCTTTAAAATATGTGTGTGTGTGTGTGTGTGTGTGTGTGTGTGTGTGTATTTAGGCTAAATCTTCCTTACCCCAAGCCTTTGAGCCAAGAATCTGTCACCTATCCAATCTGAGCCTACAGAGCTCTGGGTCAGAGGTCACCAACCCAGAACCTTTGGCATGAAGTAGTCACCCCCCTCCAGATGCTGTGTTTGGGGTGCATCTTCATAGGAGCCAGCCCAGCCTGAGTGTGTAACCCTCACTCTTCCTGTCTGACCATGTCTGTCTGATGTGAGCAGCCTGAAAGCCTCTTTCTGTGTCTCAGAGGTTTCCACACAGGCTAGAAAGAGCACACATGACAGTACAAACACAGGGAAGGAGAAAGAGTAATAAGAAGAAAGAGAGCAGGCAGTAACATTCCAGGCAGAAGTGTGTCCCATGTCGCGTGCGCCACCCTGCCCGGACGAGCCACTTCTGCAGTGAAGAGACACTTGCCGTCTGAGGCTGGAGGGCTAGCAGGCTGGAGAAAGGCAGCCTAGGCCTGCGAGGGGTGCATGTCATCCAGCAGAATAAACACGCCCATGACCTGTCCTGGCTAGGGTCTGTGGGATGCCTGAAATGTCAGGTGCACAAGAAGCACGTTGGGTCATGTCATGATGGGCAGGGCACGAGATCTTGTGAGGAGGATCTTGAGAACCACGTGAGTAATGTTTTTCGCAGCCACACAATTGTCAGATAGTTCTAGGACCTTCCACTGGCTCTCCCTGGCTTTCTAGAGCCAGGCTTGCCAAGCTTCAGTGTGGCTATGGAACCTTCAGGGGACTTGCTAAAGTGCAGATTCTGGCACAGTTGTCCTGGGGCAGGACCTGGGTTCTGCATTTCTGAGAAGCCCCTGGGTGATACCCACGCTGGCCCAGAACTCCCGGGTCTCCTTCCCAACATGATGATGGTTTTCTTTGTTAACCACGCAGCGATGTTACTGCGTATCCCTTGCTCTTACTGCTGGCCAGGGAGGAGAGAAAGATAGTAGCCACTTAGGCCTCCATAATCAGAGAATTTTAAAATTTTGGTATAAAAGATTCCTACAACATTTTAAGATTTTCAGTGTTGTATATTTCAATATTTGTATGTATGTATATATGTAACACACGGTACAGTCTGATTTATCATGCTTTTATCAGTAAGAAATTTATCTCAACTACCATTCCTGAGGCCTAGACTGCCAAAATGATCATTGTCTTTTTTTTTTTTTGAGTCTGGGTTTCACTTTGTCGCCCAGGCTGGAGTACAGTGACACAATCACAGCTCACTGCAGCCTTGATCTCTTGGGCTCAGCCTCCTAAGTAGCTAGGACTACAAGTGTGCACCACCACACCCGGCTAATATTTTAAAAATTTTTTTGTAGAGACAAGGTCTCACTATATTGCCCAAGCTGGTCTCAAACTCCTGGACTCAAGCAATCCTCCTTGCCCAGCCTTCCAAAGTGCTGGGATTACAGGCATGACCCACAACACCTGGAGACTAATATCCTTAAAATGACCCTAGCTCTACAAAACCCTAAACTCCCCACTAAATTATCAAATAAGTCATATTCACTACCATGTCATCATTAAGTTACTTTATTGCATTCTATTTTTTTAAATGGTATTCCACGCACGATGTACATGATAATTCTCACTTACTCTGATACATTTCACTCCTCAACAATGCCAGTGGCTGAAAGTGAAGAATACTTGTTCACTTTTACCGAGATTATTACATAAAAGGGGCATGTGTGAAGAAATCACAAGGTTCAGATACTGACGAGTGAATCATTTATACCTTTGCGAAAAATCCCAAAGCATGAGTCTTTAATCACAATATTTCCCAGAGAGCTCACGGGCCTCCTGCCCTGCACAAAGTGCATGTTTTCCTGGTGGAAAAATGTCCCAGCCGAACCTTCCTCTCCTTCCAAATTACAGCTGCCTCGAGCCCTGTCATCCACAGAGTCGTGAGGTGTGTGCTTCCCGTCAGCCCTGTGTGGAGTCCATGGCCTCACTTTCTGCTTCAAGTCCTTCAAGAGCCGAAAATTCCGTTTCAATAAGGGGCTTCAGAAACCTCTCCACCTTGGTTAACCTTTTTTTCAGCTTCTGCTGCATGGACTCGTACTCGGCCAGGATTCGGGCAAACCTCGTCTGCAGCAGGTCCACCGAGCCCTCCATCCGTGTGACCTTCTCTTCCAGGTCCTTGGGGTCACTCGCGGCGCTTGCGATGTTCAGGTCTAGCAGGCCGTCTTTCATCAAGATCTGCCTCCCTTTCTCTTCCAGCATGGTCTTGGCGTCCGGGTACTCGGTGAGCGCCTCCATGAGGTCGTCTTTCGAGAGGCAGAACAGGTCCGAGTAGCCAATACTTTTAATATTGGCTGTTCTTCGGTTGCCGGCTTTGCTGCCTTTGATGTTCAGGATGCTGATCTCACCGAAGTAGCTGCCGTCACTCAGCACCACAAACTGAGTGACCCCGTCGTCGGCTACCACAGCCAGTTTGCCTTCCTTGATGATGTACATCTCCCGTCCTATGTCCCCTTTCTTGCAAATGTAGTCTCCAGGACTGTAGACTTGAGGCTGCAGTTTCAAGACCAACTCCACCAGGAGACCTGCTTCACAATCAGCAAAGATACGCACCTTCTTTAACGTGTCCAGGTGAACGCTGATGGCGATCTCTGCTCTTAGTTTATCGGGCAGATACTTCAAGACCTCTCTCTCATCGACAGTTTTTTTGTTGGTCCACAGGTAGTCAAACCATTTAATGACCCTCTTTTCCATATCTTTGCTCACATTCCGAAAATGCATGTATTGCTTGATAGCATCAATTCTTGCTTGAAATTCTGCCCGGGCTGCATTCATGTTGGAGATCATAGAACCTATGTTACCGACGATGGTAGCAAAAATCAACACTCCGATCAGGAAGTCGACCACCACAAAGACATACTCAGAGTCGATCACAGGGGGCGGTGTTTCACCAATGGTAGTCAAAGTCAGTGTGGACCAGTAAAGGCTGTACACATATTTTCTAGCCAAACGGCCAAAGTCAGGATCATTCACGTCGGGGTAGACCCAAGTATCGTTCCCAAAGCCAATGGCTTTCGAGATGGAGTAATACACACACGCGTTCCAGTGGATGATGATGACAATATACATCACGAGGTTAGAAATCCTGAAAATGTTTGGATAATTTGTCCTGGTTTCTGTTCTCTGGAAGAACTCAAACATACGAGAGAACCTCAACAGCCTGTTTAGTCTGATTTCTGGATAGTTCCACCCCAACTGAATATACAACAAATCCGTTGGTATCACCGACAGGACATCCAGTTTGAACTGCACGTCATCTTTATATTTCTTTATGAGTTTAGTTTCTTCCCTAACCAGGAGTCCTTGTTCTAGGTAACCTACAAGAAAAAAAAAATCCATTTAATATTTCTTTTATGCCATTGTGAATTATTATTATTATTATTATTATTAGCATGTCAGGAGTAAAGTCTAAGCAAAAATGGCTATGCTGAGTGAATTTTTATAAGTAGCTCAAGTAATCTTGTTGAGTTCAAAACCATAATTCATTTCAATAAATATGCCTTTAGCGATGTAGTAAGATATGAATAACAACCAACATATGACTATAGAGAATATACTACAGAAATAAAAGGTAAAATTTGTAAGTACAGAAGAGTTTTTAAAATATACATAGTATACAACAATGGAATATTATGCAGCCATAAAGAAGGACAAACATATGGACTTTGCAGCAACTTGGATGAATTTAGAGTCGATCATACTCAGTGATCTATCACAGAAACAAAGAACAGAGTACCATATGTTCTCACTCATAATCAGATCTTGAACAATTATAATACTATAAGAAAGGGACTGGCAGTAGTGGGAAACCATCAGAGGGGGTGGGAATGGCAGTTGAGGGAAATTGCTGGGGAGGGAGGGGCACACCTCATCAACAAGAGTACCTGCATAATCAACGTTTGTATACCTAACCCTGAATTGTACCCCACATCTTTATAATTTAAAAAAAAGAATAAATAAGTAAATATACATAGTATACAGATCTCACTAGATCCAGCTCTCTGTCTAGGTAAAGCCATTCCTTTTACAAATAGTGTTCTTGTGATACTGCGATATAATAAAAATACATCTTCGGTCTCTGGCCCTGCCTTCCGGCACAAAGCTCCTAAAACTCTTGTAATTTCCTGAGCAAATAGGGATGCTGCCTGTTTTGTGGTGACATTTGGTCTTTGACCCTGGTTGGTTCCTGACCCAGAGCCTCCAATCCCTTGGGATTTCATGGGTGACAGAAGTGTCTTTTGTTCTAATGAGACAATGCTTGGTGAGCTCCAGGTGCAGGCTGGTCAGCAGAAGACAGAGCGTGACCAGAGTAACTTGGAGCTCCCTGCCCCAACCGCCATCCTCCAGGCAGGGGAGGGGCTGGACACTGAGTTTCCATCATGACTCCATGATCAGGCCTGCCTAGACATGCCTGAAATGTGGGGTTCAGAGTGCTTCCAAGCTGGTGAGCACATCCATGTGCCTGGAGGGTGCCGCACCCCAATTTCTGGATCGTTCCACTCCAACTGAATATACAGCAAATCTGTTGCTGTCACTGACAGGACAACCAGCTTGAACTGTAAGTCGGCTTTATATTTCTTTCTTTCAATTCCACGGGGTCAGAAGGTCCCACTCTCAAGACTCTCCCAGGCCCGGCCCTGTGCATCTCGGCACCTGGCTCCTCATCTGTATCTGTTATTAATTATTCATTTAATTTATAATTAATATAATCAACCAGCAAACAGAGCTGTTACCCTGATTCTGTGAGCTGTGCTGACAAATAATCAAGTCCAGGGTGGGTTTGGGAGCCCCAGTGTGCAGTGGGGGAATCAGAAACACAAATCACAACCTGGGCCTATGACTGGCACCCAGAGTGGGGGCTGGTCATGTGAGACCGAGCTTCCCTTGCGGGCCAGTCCTCATCCTGGTCTGTGTCAGATGACAGTTCAGCTAAGCCCCAGTCAGTGTGGAAAGGAAACCTCACATACACTTTGGTGACCAGAACGGTGTTGCGTTGAGAAAACAGCAAGGGAAAATCGTTGTTTTTCCACCCCACACAATTCTTGGGAAGTTTCCCAAAAAACTGTACCCTCCAAACACCTCATGCCACTGTGGTGATGGAATCTCAGCCCTGGCCTCATGCCTGGGGACCAGCACTGTTCTCTGTGTTGCATCTTCCTGCCCTTGCCCACCAACGAGAAGCGTGAGTGCCCTGTGAGGCCACATTGTCATCTTTCCTCCTGGCCCCCAAGACCCTGGGGTCCTCCCTTCTGTGCTGCTACCTGTTCTTGTATGTTTTTTGGTTTTGTTTTGTTTTTTTGAGTTGGGGTTTCACTCTGTCACCCAGGCTGGAGAGCAGTGGCACACTCCTGGCCACCACAGCCTTGACCTGTTGGGTTCAGGTAATCCTTCTACCTCAGTCTTCCACGTAGCTGGAACTACAGGCACACACCACCATGCCCAGCTAATTTTTTTGATTTATTGTAGAGATGAGGTCTCGCCAAGTTGCCCAGGCTGGTCTCGAACCCACGGGCTCAGGCAGTCCTCTCACCTCAGCCTTCCAAAGTGCTGGAATTATAAGCATGAGCCACCATGTCTGGCCTTGTTCTTGTATGTTAAATACCGAATTTCAGCACTCTGATAGGCTCCATGAGGGAAAGAATCTGTTCCTTCTGTTCTGGCAGCCAGAGCTGCAGACAGGACAGAGTAGTCCAGCACTGCTCCAGGGACTGATGTTTAGGGAATATTCTGGTTTTACGTGACTCCTAAAAGGCTATACTCCGTAAGCATGGGTTACCTTGGCATGTCAAGAGCAGCACAGAAGCAATGAACTTCCACACACTTAACAAGAATTCTTCAAACAGGAAGCTGTCGGACGCTGTCCTCTGGCCCACAGCGTCTCACCATGAACCACAAAGTTGAGTGTGTTTTTCCTGCTTCCTGTAAAATGTCTAGTGCGACTCTGCTGGGCATGGTGACATTTTCCCCATCCTCTTTATGACATCTCCCTGTGAGGTAGCAATTATCCTTTCCCCCACAGAACTGGCAGAAGGCTTCAACTGTCTCTGTTCTCTCTCCTGGCATCAAACCAAGGAACAGGATGACAGAGAAGAGTCATGATCCTTGCTCAAAGGCTGCCTGGGAGCCTTCCTGAGTTGGCTGGAGCGGCCCAGGCCTGTGAGTGGGCATGTCGTCATTCCTGCTTTTAACTGCACCTTTCCTCTAGAACAGATTTTTCGTGAGCTCACTTTGAAGAACCCTTGGATGAGGAAATTTCCAGTTATATGAAAGGGATAAAAGCACAAAACTTTAAAATATTCAAAACAGAACGTATTTACCTGTCCTTATTCGTACGAACATATCGGCAAGATAGACTAAGTCTGATAAGTAATCCAAAATGAGCCAGTATTCTAAGTAATCAGACTGAAGTTCATCAAAGCATGCTCTGTGAAAGAAAAACTCATGTAAATAGGAGGAAACAGAGGCCAACGTAAGTAGAAATTCTCTTTGTATAATTTCTGGTTATGATGAGAAGCACAACACACTAAGTCCAGGAGGAACCCCTGATCCATTAATCAACTGTGGTTTTCCCAAAACTTCCCGAGTGGTCAGATTTTGTTCCTTGCACTATGAAATCCCAACATTTGTTTCATTACACTAGTCAGCTTTGTAAAAATATCAAATAAGAATAAGTGGGCTAGAGAGTACAAAGATACAGTAAAACAGAAGAAATAAATTCAATTTTTAATGGCAGATTATACTCAATAAGAATGTACCTAGTGATGGACACCCTAAATGCCCTGACATGATTACTGTGCATGTGGCAAAACTTCACATATACCCTATAAATTTGTACAAATTTTTTAAAAATTAATACATTAAAAAAGAATAAGGTCCGGGCTTGGTGGCTCAGCCTGTAATTCCAGCACTCTGGGAGGCCAAGGCAAGTGGATTGCCTGAGAACATGGGTTCAAGACCAGCCCGGAAAACTTGGTGTGGACCTCACCTCTACAATAAACCAAAAAATTAGCCAGGCATGGTAGCACACACCTGTAGTTCCGGCTACGTGGAAGGCTGAGGCAGAAGGATTGCTAGAGCCCAGAAGGTCAATGCTGGAGTAGCCGTGAGCATGCCACTGCACTCCAACCTGGGCAACAGAGTGAGACTCCAATTAAAAAAAAAAAAGAATAAGACCAGGCACAGTGACTCACATCTGTAATCCCATCACTTTGGGAGGATTGCCTGAGTCCAGGAGTTTGAGACCAGCCTAGGTAACATAGCGAGACCTCACCTCTACAAAAAAGTAGCATAATTAGCCAGTTATGGTGGCACACACCTGCAGTCCCAGCTACTTGGGAGGCTGAGATGAGAGGACCACATGAGCTCAGGAGTGTGAGGCTGCAGGGGGCTATAATCATGCTACTGCACTCTGACCTGGGCAACAAAGTGAGAACCTGACTCAAAAAATGAATTCATTGATTAATCAATTAAAAAAAAATAAATGGTCTCAAGCTAACATCAAAATCTGTTAGGTGAAACACACTGTCCCCAGGTTCTTATTGACTGTGTACCCAAAATGCTTCAGAAAATCATGTTTGGTCTTGGATGGCCGAGACGTTTTCCATTCACAAGGCCTTTTCCCACTATCAGCAACAATTTTTTTTTATAAGTCAAAGAATGAATTTCTCCCAATGTTCTAATTAAACGATGAAACAACCAAAAGTTTAAAAGTCCCCACCCCACACATCCCCATCCCAGTTCTGGACAGCCAATCATATTGAGAATCAAGTCCCTCCCCCTGACCTCGGGAAAGCACATCAAAGAGAAGAATCTGGCCTCTCTTTTCTGCCAGGGTGGGGCCAGGAGGTGTGTTCTAAGGAGCTCTAGTCAGACTGTCTAGTCAGTAAACTCTGAAGCTAGAAGTGGGCTGAGACCCATACGCAACACACAGACACCTTGCAATGATCATAGTCCAGTTATACATGACAGGTAAGGTGATGCAAAACAGCCAGTTGTAATACATGTTTCCCGCGGGATCAATCACCATCACCTCTTTCTTCACCCTAGCAGCAATGAGAAACAAAAGGGGAAGGTTATCAAGACACAGGAGCATTTTTATTTCCCATATTAAATATCTTTATGCCCTTCACCTGCCACCAGTGAAAGAGAAGCAAGCTGACAAGATCACCCAGCAGTGGGAAAATGAGCTTGGCATCAGCGCACTAATCATAGGAAACTGCTTGGTGAGGGGTGGAAGGACAGTGAAATCGCCAGCCTTGCACTCAGTCACAGTAGGCTTTTATTAAAGTCCTGGTTTTGCTGCAGTGGTACTTTCAGTTCTACACTTCAGCTACCAATAGGGCACAGTGGCATAGATCACAGGAAACAATGAATATTCCCCCATGCCTTTGGTAGGTTATGGATGGTGGAGGAATGGTAACTTTGTAACCTCACTCCCCAATCAGGCCACAAAGTAACCAGGAACTATAGTGCCAGGGGGAACTCCTCCATAAAGAAGAAAGAAGAAAGCAATACCGCCTGATGCAAAGCACGTTTTTATAGGCATGTAGGGCACAAGAGGCGAGGGAGGAGGAAATACATGGTCAAATGGAAAGCATTTTAATGTCCTAACATCAGGCCTATATCTTTAAGAACTTTTCTCCTTATACCAACTGCAACACCTTTCCAAAACAGCACAAGTGAACCACTGTCTGGTAAACAGTGCTCTCTAAGGAGGTTCAGAAAACAATTTCTCTGTAATGAAAAGTAAAAAAGCTTTGAAAATATCACATGGGCTTAGCCTTGTGAAATTCTAACTCTCAAATGTTTACTTTTAAAAGAGTACTTCAAAGGGTATCTGATCTCAAATCAGGTGAAGTGAAGACAAAGAGAGGCCCAAATTTCACCTGTACGATGACCACTTATGTATCTAATCCTGAACTGTAACCCACATCTTTAAAAAAATATATATGTAAGTTCTCCCCCCTAAAAAAAAGAGTAAGTTGTGTTGTGGCAGCATCCATACTGCTCTGGAACTCGGACATGCCTTTGCAACGAGGCTTCCTTCCTTTGGAGCATTTGCTGTATGACATGTGTCACTCAAAAATGTTATTGAAGGCTGGGCGCAGTAGCTCAAACCTGTAAATCCCAGCAGTTTGGGAGGCCAAGGTGAGGGTATTGCCTGAGCCCACGGGTTCGAGAACAGCCCGGACAACTTGGCGAGACCTCATCTCTACAATAAATCAAAAAATTAGCCAGGCCTGGTAGCATGTGACTGTAGTTCCAGCTACTTGGAAGGCTAAGGCATAAGGATCGCCAGAGCCCAGCAGGTTGATGCTGGGGTGGCCAGGAGCATACCACTGCACTCCAGCCTGGGCGATAGAGTGAGACTCCAACTCAAAAAAAAAAAGTTATTGAAATTATTAAATTTTTATTTGAGTTTTTAAAAGTTGATGGTAATATCCTAGGAACTCAATACTCCTTGGATCCCAAATATTTCCCACTGACAAGTTTGTCTTCATCAATGTTTAGGGAACAGAATTCAGCACAGCAGTGACACCTCTCAATGAGGAAATTAAGAATAAAGCTAACATTACTAATTTTAGGGAGATTGGGAAATGTCTTAATTCACAATTGATTATTTATGTCAAATGTTCATTTTTAAATGTTTAAATGAAGTCTTCACTTGGGACTCTTTACTGCAGTGTTTCTTCCTACTTCATATCATGGAAAATTATCCCTGCATCTAAAACCCATCACAAACTCACTTTTAATTTCCATGCCAATGAAAAGACTTACTCTTCTTTCTTATCTTTGCTTTTCTCCTCTTTCTTTTTCTCCTCTTTGTCCTTTTCTTTCTTCTTTTTCTTCTCTGAGTTCTTTTTATTTTCTTTTTTTTCATCTGACTTGCTGAAAAAGTTGAGTATATAAGTATTAAAATATGAAAATGTTATGGGCAGAAAAATGTGGAGGAATTCATGCCAAAGTCTGCCTTACCTCTTCTTTTCTTTTTTCTTTTTCTTTTTTTCTTTTGGTTCTCTAAAGAAAACAAACAAACAAACAAAAAAATGATATCTCTGTCGTGTAATCACATTACACTCTGCCTTCCATTCTTATTTACTTTCTTCTTCATCTGATAAGAATTCTCAGCCTTGCATTCCTGCCCCGGTGCTCAGAAGCCAGAAATCGTGTCTCCTAATGGAGATTTCTAAAGAAAATACACAATAATTTAGATAATAAAACAAACAAAAATTTATGGGTTAATGGATGTGGAAAGCTGAAGAAAACAGAGATGAATAAAAGTTTAAAAACCAAAGAGAGAAACTTGAGAAACAGCCTCAAAAGGAGTATACTTCCAAAGTGTTGATGCATTAAAAAATAGTGATTTGAAACATATGCTTCTTGATTTCATTCCCATTTATCCATGAATAACAGCATTGAGAATTTTAAGGAAATGCCATCACTTTTCTTTAGAGAGAGAATAATCCTGACTGAAGCCATTTTTCACAAACAGGCAGAAAGCTCTGTGGTAGTCCAGCGGAACTCCGATTGCTGGAGACATTCATTGGACTGAGACCGCCCCTTCTATATTTAATTTCTTCTTGAGTGGAGGTTATGTGATTAGGGGCCTATTTCTATAGCCAGCTTTCTCTATCAGCAGAGGAATGGATTCTAAAGTCACACAGACCCAGGGTCACAGCAGCTGCCATTGTCGGCCCTAATGTCTGAGGACAATCTATTATTCAGACATGAATAAACAGACATCTCACCACCATTAGGATGGCCAGAGAAGGCTGCCAAAAGGAGGGAGTTCTAAGCTGAGTAGGAGTCAGAGATGTTAAAAAGAGGAAGGATGCTAAATGGAGGGGTTTCCAAGTGTAAATGTAGTTAGTTGATCTGGGTGAGATTGACCAAGCAGAAGTGAGGAACCACCATCAAGGAAAAATGGGAGGTAAGATTGGCAGGTGAGGTGGACCTTAGCAACTAAGGAGGTCCTGTACAGATGGGGGGCAGAACAGAGAGCCAGACAGAGAGACTGCCCTGCTGTGGGATGACACAGCTGTGACTCGGGATTTGACAGCCTCACATGGTTCTGGGGGGTGATATTGACATATGACTCTGAGGGTTCTTGGAAGCTTGGAAGAGGCAATGGCCAGCGCCAAGTGAAAGGGACAGGGCAGAGCACAAGGCAGACAGTGGAAGATCAAAAGATTCAGAGACGTGACAGGCTAATGTGGATATACAAGGGGGACCCCAAAAATTCCAGCAGTCTCTTTTGGAGGGCAGGCCTCTTGTAGTACAGGTTCCCCCTGATAGGTAAGTGTTCTAGGAACCCATCAGCATCCATGAACTAGCTAGCATTGTTGGGAGAGGCTGCACTTGACTTCAGTGAATTTTTGTTTGGAGATTCTTTCAGCGTGCTTGTCCATTAAATGATGGGTGATTTACGAGTGCACCTACTCACACTGCTCTGTGTTCAGCAGTTATTGGCCTAAAACAGCAGAACCCCTATGCCCCACCCTCCCTATTCACCCAATCTCACCCTAAGCAATGTTTGTGTTGTTGTTGTTGTTGTTTTCTTGGATGAAAAAAATTCTCAAAGGGAAATGTTTTGCTAACATGGAAGCGGTGAAACAAAAAATGGCAGAAGCACTAAAAGTCTTTAAAATGGATGAGTTCAAAAACAGTTTTGAGCCATGGAAAAAGCATCTCAATGGGTGCATTGCATCAAATGGTGAGTACCTTGAAGGTGACTGATGTTTAAACAAGTAAGAATAAATATACAATCTTTTATAGATAAATTATGGGGTTTTTGGGGTCACCCTTGTACTATGTTAAGGACTTAGCTCACCAACCCACCCTTGGAAAGTTCAGAGGATGCAAAAGTGATGTGGAATGTGTGGTGAGAGAGGCTCCAGCTACTTTGAGAAGCTCAGTGGTGCTGTGCTCTGCAGTCCACGGTGTCGGTGAGAGACAGTTACAGAATGGGGCTCCCTGAGTGCAAAGGAGATAATTGGATCTAGAAATGACAGAGACTACTGGCAGTGCTCACCCACCAGAATTGAGGTGAGTCTAGTCATTGTAGTAGTGTTAAGGTGGCCATGACTTCCAGGGGGCTTCACCTATACTCAGCTACAGAGGAAGTTAGTGGAATATAGTTTTCCTAAGTAAGTAGACAGCCTGCTAGCTAGTCAGGGTATATGGTATTGTTTAACGTATGCAACCAAAACAAGTCAGGACATTGAGGGCAATTTGCTCCATTAAAAAGTCCCACCCGTGAATGGTCTCTAGACCTGTGCCTGTTCCTAGGCCTAAACCCATTGACTGGAAGAGAGGCCAAGGCCCCATGAAGGACTCTGTGACACTATGACAAGTGTACTTGGTGATGAGTTCCCCAGGCCGTTTACTTAGATAACCATACCCTGGGAGAAAAAGGAATTCCTGGATACCTTGAAGACTGCTTGGCACAGGACCAAAGTTGATGTTGACACCCTGGGATGGAAGCATCATCATGGTCCCCCATTAGGGTGGAGGGCTTATGATGGCCTGGTGACCCTCGAACCCTGGATGAGATGTGATTCATGGCATTGCCACTGGGTCCCTAGACCCACTACATCATCATTTCTCCAGTTCCTGAATGTAAGCGTGAAATGTACACACTTTCTCAATGTACAAGTAGAATGTATATACATTCCAGAATGTAAAAGTGGAATGTATATAATTGGTCATTGGTGAAACTCCCACCCCCAGCCCCATTAGTTTCTTGGCTGGTGGGTGAAGCTATCACAATGCGTAAGACCAAGTAGATGCCCTTGAGCTGCCTCCCACCTTCTGGCCAAAAACAGCATTGCATCCTGGAAAGAAAAGAATACACTCCTCGAAGACCTAATGCATGCAGGGGTGGTGGTCCCCATTTGATTCACCATCTGTCCCCCACAAAACCAAATGGATCCTGATGGATGGCAGCAGATTACTGCAAAGTCAACCAAGTGCCAATCCCAATGGCAATCACTCTGCTATTTGTGGAAAATAACACATTCACCTGATCGATACCATATACCAAGGTACTGGGTAAGTCATGCGAGTGTTATTTTCATCACCGTCAGGGAAAAGGTGTGAAAACAGCTTGTGTACACATGGGATGGAAAACAATACACATTTGCAGTCTTTCCCAGGGTTATGTTAACTCTCCTTCCTACTGTCAGGACAGAGTCTAAAAGGACCTGGACCATCTGGATATTTCTTAGAACATCACACTTGCCCACTATATCATTAACATTCTGTTAATCAGACCCTGAAAGAGGATTATCTAACCATGACATAAGATGACTGCCCATTATGAGATGAACTCTGTCAGAAACACCTAGTCCTAAGGCTGGACATCAATTCATCATACAAGGAAGTCATATAGCTGGGACTGAGCATGAAACTGAGGGAGCGAGTAAGCTGCCCAGGCAAAAGTCTCAGTTCCAGTTCCCATGTCATTTGCCACTGTTGCATCAGCACCTGCCCCTCACTCCCGCTATGAGTGGGGTTCTTTAAGAGTAGCTGATCAAACATGGTGCATGGATGGGTCAACTTGGTATGTGAGCACAAGCCCAAATGGGCTATGTCTACATCACACTTAGAGGGAGCTTTGAAAGTCAGCAGTGAGGTTAATTTATCCCAAAGCACAGCTTCCACACAGTCATCCAGGTTGTGTGGAAAAATAAATTCCACAAACTAAGAATATGCAGGGACTCATGGGCAGTCACAAATGCCTTGACATGGACAGAAAGGGACTTGGATGGAAAAGGAGCAAAAGATCAGGGGAAATAGTTCTGAAGAAGAAGCAGACTGAAAGGACATATGAGAATGAGCACAAAGTTTGAAAATCTTTGTATCCCTTGTTAATGCCCATCAAATAGAATGCACCACGGGAAAGATACCAAAGTAGACAGAATGACTCAGATAGCTGACAAAGCCAACCTCTGTCATCGACATCCCCAGTGCTGACACACTGTGGATATGAATGGAATGGTCATGGGAGCAGAGATGGAAGAGATGCATAAGCCCAACAGGTAGCTTCCCACTCACTAAGATAATCTAACTACTGCTGTTCATTAATGTCCAACCTGCCAGTTATGGAGACCAATGCTATGACTACAGTACAGTACTTTCCCTTGATGAAAGCAATAGGTCATTAGATGGCCAGTTAACTAAATTGGACCCCATGAAAGAGGCATCAAATATATTGACATGATTTGATATATAGTATGGGTATTGACTTGCTTTTTTGCTTAGACCAGTGCCATGATTTAGGAACACATAAATTATGATACACTAAAACAGAATATTGCATAACATCACCTTGGAACCAAAGGACCTACTTTACAGCAAAGGTGTGGAACTGGACACTGAGTTGGGGGGTCCAACAGTCCTATTGTATGCTACGCACCATCCAGCAGTTGCTGACATGACAGCATTATGAACTTGCCTTTTGAAGGCACAGCTGAAATGCTACCATAGAGTGTATACACTAGGAAGATGAGGTGCCATTATATGGTACTCTGTGCCTGTATAGAATGCATGCATAGAATGCATGCATCTGGAAGTCAAGTATGTCAGGGAGACTCACATAGGGAAGGTGTGCTTCCATTCCTGCAACTGTAGGCTCTGTGAGTCTAGAGGTCCTGGTTTCTAGAGGGGTAATGCATCTGCCAGGGAATACAGAGTCTCACTAAACCTTAAGCTATGGGTATTCCCCAGCCACTTGTAGCCACATGCCAAGAAACCAACGGGCAAGGAGGAAAGTTGCCATCTGGAAAAAGCTCTTGACTCTGAACATCAGCAGTAGGTGTTGCTGGTGTTACACAGTGTAGAGGGAGAGGAAATATATTTGCACCCATGGGATCCACTGTATTCCCCAGTTCAGTTTTGCAGTAAATGGACAAGTTACAGTAGCGATGACTCAGGAAGGGCACAGTGGCCAGGAGCTCAAATCCTTGAAGAATGAGTGTCTGTGTTATTCCACCAGGCAAGTTCTCTAAGCAGACGTGCTGGCCTGGAGTGTAGGTGAGCAGGAAAGGGGAGGATGAGGAATTTTAGCTGGAGCCTCACAACTAGCCGCAGCTATCAGGGAACGTAGCTTATCCCATAAAATTTCCTCTAAGAATCGTCCTCGGGAAGGAAAAACAACCATGATTCCTTCAGGAGTATTACTAAGTGGGGTGAGTTTTCCAAGTGAGCACAGTGGATATGAGCAGTGTCCAGGTAGGCTGGACAAACACAGGGGTGCACAGGACAGCTCACGGTTTTCCCTCTCCCTTGCTGGCCTTGGCTAGAGAAAACCGCCATGCTCAAGGCCATACCCCACTTCCTAGGGCCAGCCCTTGGACAATGGCTGTGCTTGAGTACAAGGGCCCAGGCCTGTTACCTAAATATGGGGCACCCCCAAAGGGCTGTCCCAGTGCCAGAGGCCTCAAGGAATCACGTTATATATCAGCTCCATTCCCTGAAGTTCCTCTTCTCCCTCTGCCAGTCCTGCCCTTCAACCACCCTCCCAGGTATTGTCCCCAAGAGCACCCCCAATAAACCTCAACTGCACCTGAGGAACTTGACCTAAGACGCATTGGCTCGGGACTAGAAAGGATGAATAAAGAGGTACCATTTATTTTTGTCAGTCACCCTATCCCTAAGGAAAGGATAACTGCATGGGCACCACAGACATAGTTTTTCTACATATACAGGAGTGCCCAAAAAACGTCTACACATTTTAAAAGATGTTCTCTATGGATTACTTTTCAAGATGGAATTAAATTATGATAGCAATGTGTAGTAGTATAATGTTCACTCAACCATGTTTCTGCCATTTTCTTTGACTGTCCTGCCTGATGCATGGTAAGGCTAGCATTCATTTGATTAATACCACCTTCTGAACAAATGTCATACTTAAAAATGTGTACACATTTTTTGGTACCTCCATATTCAAATAAATAAACAAATACATAAATACTACTTTCAATATGAGTAACAGCATTTTTCAGACCTAAATAACCAAGCAATAAAACAGTAGGCTATCATCACCATTGTATTAGACAGGTTTTAAAAATCATTTACTTATTATTTCAATGGCTTTAGGGAGTACAAATCATTTTTGGTTACATGATTGCATCATATACTGGTGCAGATGTCTGGGCTTTAAGTGCACCTACCACCCCCACCTGTGCACACTGTACCTGATGGGTGACTTTTATGTCCTTTCACCCTTCCTTCCTCCCCCTTCTGAGTCTCCCGTGTCCATTATTTTATACTCCTGCCTTTGCAGACCCTTAATTTAGCTCCCACTTATAAGTGACATATTCAAAAATTTTCCTAATAAATAGTTGCTCTTTAACTGAGTCAGAGATATCCCTACATTTTTACTGGTTGTGTATAAAAACTGAGCCTGGTTTTCTATCATAAATGTACTTACTGGTCCTTATTGCTGCTGTTGTTAACATTGAAGAGCGCGATGGCACCGGGCAGGTACTGCTTCCTGGGAAATGAAAAACACAGAGAAGTCACAACAGTCACCGTCTGTATAATGATCATGAGGGCAGTCTTAAAGAATAAATTCTTCTGAGTCTCTACTCATCACTAATGAAGGCCAAGATGACTTTTTAAAATATAAAGTCTCCCTGAAGTATGATTTGTCAGACCCCAGTGCCTTGAACCAAGTGGTTGTTAGTAAATGCCTATTGGTCAATGTTCACACCCAGAATTAGCTTGAATGAGCCACCCTGGATGCTGGGAACTCCCAACTAGAGTCCTAAACTATCAGAGAAAAGAGGAAGAGGAGAAAAGGTAGATAAAAACAATGAGAAAGCTAGAGGTAGTCAGCAGAAGAAAAATAGGAAAGAGAAAAAAAGAAGAAGAAAAAAGCAAAGAAAAAGTTCATCTGTCCCTTAGGATGGGAACCCCTGATTTATGCCAGCACCACAACCTCCAACACAGAGTCCTGGGCTTGAAATGCCCATGGCCATTTTATTTCCTACTGAGAATTTTTAGCTTTGTCTTCTAGCTGCTCACTCTAGCGCTACAAGCAGGTTCAAATGGGATAGAGCAGCGGTCCCCAATCTTTTTGGCCTCAGGGACAGATCTTGTGAAAGACAATTTTTTCACATACAAGGGAGGAGGGGAGCAGATCATCATGCATTAGATTCTCATGAGGAGCTCACAAACTGAATCCCTCACATATGTGGTCCACAGTAGGGTTCACACTCCTAGGAGATTCTAATCCTGCTGCTGATCAGACAGAAGATGGAGCCCCACTCCCCGGCTGCCACTGCCCAGTTCCTAACGGGGCACAGAACTGTACTGGTCTGCAGCCCGGGGGTTGGGCACCCCTGGGATAGAGCAGAGAATGACAGCCAGCCCTTTCACACATCATTGATCCAAGAAAGAAGAATCAGAGAGAAGCAGGAAATTAGAGGAGACAGGGTCATGAGGTTTCTTTTTGTTTTGTTTTTGTTTGATTTTTTTCCACTTTTATTTTAGATTCAGGGGGTGTGCATGCATGTTCATGACGTGAACATATTGTGCCGTGGTGGGGACTGGGTCTCAGGTGGCCCATTCCCCAGAGAGTGAACATAGGCAATTTCTGAATCCTAACCCCCTCCTCACTGTTCCCCTTGTAGGTGTCCCCAGTGTCTTTTCTTTCTGTTGGTGGTATTGTAAACTAGTTCAATTGCAAGAGGTTTCTTAAAAGACAGATGC
The DNA here is from genome assembly GCF_000164805.1 of Carlito syrichta. Classification (NCBI taxonomy): domain Eukaryota; kingdom Metazoa; phylum Chordata; class Mammalia; order Primates; family Tarsiidae; genus Carlito; species Carlito syrichta. The sequence continues at coordinate 268,339 of NW_007249841.1, read as the reverse complement.
GGGGCCGGGTTTGTGGCTCAGCCTGTAATCCCAGCGCTTTGAGAGGCCGAGGTGAATGAATTGCCTGAGCCCGCAGGTTCAAGACCCACCTGGGCAACTTGGCAAGACCTCATCTCTATAATAAATAAAAAAGAAAAAATTAACTGGGCGTGGTAGCGTGCGCATGTAGTTCCAGCTACTTGGAAGCCTGAAGCAGAAGGATCGCTGGAGCCCAGCAAGTCGAGGCTGCGGTGGCCAGGAGTGGCCACTGCACTCCAGTCTGGGTGACAGAGTGAGACTCCAACTCAAAAAAAAAAAAAGACATGCAGGACTTAGGGGAAAAGGAAACAAGCGTGTTTACACACTCTCCCAGAGACTTGGACCCCCAGGGCATGGGGGCAGTTTCCCAAGAAAGGATGAGGACAAGGAACAGACATGGCATCCTTGAGATGCTGCACAGTTCTCTAGGTAGCAGAAACATTTGCTGAGTCCACTCTGTGGAAGTAGAAGGCCTTTCCCCTACATCAAACTTAAACACAGGTGCTGAGGGCCGGTCCCACTGCTCACCTCTGTGAAGGTTCTCCCCTTTGGGGTGAGTTATTCCTCACATGGGGGTTTTCATCCTCTGACTCTTCAGACACAGAGGCACTGTCGTCATCATCTGAAAAGGAACTAAAGGCCAAGAAGAAGCAGAGATGAGCTAGATGGATGTTTTCAAACATCATGGGTGAACAACACATCTCATCAGGGACCATCACCTCTTCTCTGCTCCCTCCCACTCAAACGAACACAGACCATGTTTAATCAGATGCAGTGAGAACTAGCTAGACAGAATACAGTGAATTGCATGAAATGTGTGCACAGTTGAGAAGAATGCATTTAGTTGAGTACAATGGCTCACGCCTGTAATCTCAGTACTTTGGAAGACCGAGGCAGGAGGATTGCTTGAGGCCAGGAGTTCAAGATCAGCCTAGGCAATATAGCAAGACCTTGTCTCTACAAAAAAAACATTAACTGGGCATGGCGGTACACACTTGTAGTCTCAGCTACTCAGGTGACTGAGGCAGGAGGATCACCTGAGCCCAAGAGGTTGAGACTGCAGAGAGCCATGATCATGCCACTGTACTCCAGCCTGGGTGACAGTGAGATTCTGACTCAAAAAAAAAATGCATTTAATTAAGAAACTACTTACTAGGTTTTCCACATTCCTATTGTTTGAAGCATTGACTGATGTTAATATTTATTAAGTAGAAAGTGTGATCGCTGGGATTTAGATTCTATGATACAGTTGTGTGAACTAACTTGTCTCCTAACAATGTTTCCTTCCACTAAAATAAAGTCAACCAAATATATGTATATATATATATTTCCTTTATAGGGCTGGCATTTTAAATTACACTTTTAAATTGTGCTGTTAGCATTTTGTATCCATGCACATTCACCTAAGGCAATGTCATCCCTTTAGATCTGACATGTCCCATGAGGAAAGACCCCATTAGTGACTAAAGAAATATCTGGCATAGGTGCTCCCAAAACAGTGACCACAATCACATCTATGTTCCTTTCTTAGACAAGTTATGCTGTTCCAAAGTATAAATAAATGGACTCACTGAAATACAGATTTCAAGTTTACGAATTATGTGGTTAAGTTGAGATTTAGCCTGGTTGAACTGAACACCCGTGGCTGGTGTTACAAAAACAGGGATATGTAACTTTACCTGCAGGCCCCATTTTCCATCCTTCGAATATCCTTGTCGATGTCTGGTGCGACCACATTGGGCTTGTTTATGAAGGAGCGCCGTGTGTTGATAATGTTTTTCTTCATGTTTAGTTTCATATCTGAGGAGAAAGATGTCTTATTAGTGGGAAGACTGTGTGTAATCAAAAGTCTCACACTTCCATTTTTCTAAGACTGTAATCACACTTATTTCCAGTTTACATGAGACTTATTCTTGGCCAGAATGCAGACATGACCTATCCCCTTCACTTCCCTTGACCTGTTCTTTGCGAACTTTTTAAAATTGAAGAATGTATCAGGGATGTAGAACTTTTTTTTTTAATTGGGTCTACCCTGCTCTGAAATATTCCAGCAATGTAGATATGGGACAAAACCCTAGGGATCTCACATACCCATCAGACAATTAGGTAATAGTGAACAGAAGTGGAATAAAATACCCGAATGGATGTAATCAGCTATGAATGTGTATAGGCATTCAGACACCAAGGGCCTTGAGTGGCATTCAAACACTAACAGGAATAAGGGTGACATGAATGCACACGGTTAGCAAGTCCCCTGAACTATTCTGATGTACATATATCCAAGCAACATATTTTGAGAAACACTGACCTAGACTCAAATCAGGGAGTGTTAGCTTCCTAGGAGCAGGGAGAAATCTCAGGCCACCCTGCAGCCTCACCTGAACACACAGGCTCTCTTGACAACTGTCAGCCGCCTTGTCTTCACTACCTCCACTCCCCTCTGGGATGATTTCTGTCTATGGTCCTCATGAAGGGCCCTCTCTCTAGGCTGGTGATCCCACCCTGAAAATGCTTGTCCCCATAGGAAGGAGACCGGCCTCTGCTGTTCCCATGTGCCAGATGGCTCTGGCAGCAGAGTGAAGACTGTTTCTCCCTTCCATTCCATGCTGGCCTTGATGCCTTGAGCCTGGAGCTGGATCCTCATCCTTAAAAGAGCCACTGCTGAGAAGAACACATCTAATCCACAAGACCCAGCACACGTGGGATGCCCCTCTTGGGATTCCCCGGAAAACCTTGGGAGCCTTGTGAGGTGGAGAGGCTGTGGGTGTAGACAGAGCCAGAATAGGTATGATATGCTGTTGTTTAGTGTACACAGTTATTTGGATCTAACGACTCTGTGGGCCCTGAGGCCTTTAGGTGATGTTCAAATAGCGCTGCTGTTTAAAGGTACCCACTGCTACAGCTAGCCAGGGTGTTATAACCAGCATTCGTTTCTGACTGACAAGTGCCTAACAGCTGTCATAAACGTTCAATATCTTTAGTATCAATTCTTCCTCATTCTATTATTTGACAATTCCGTGTTTATGCCTCAGTGAGACTCAACTAGCATATGAGCTCTTGGAATCCAGGAAAATGTCTTAAATGTTCTTGTTTATCTTCCTAATATCTATGACAATGCTATACAATTAGTATGCTCTCAATAAGCAGTTTGATTGGTTACTATACCCATCCACCACTATCCGCTATCTTAGATTCCCCTTTTGTTACATGTTTTCAAAGTGGGAAGGGTGCTTTCTAATTTAAAAAAGATGATAACTCATAACTCATGGAGCAAATGTTGAATGGTTGGACTGTGCTTTGAAAACAGATGATTACTAAGGTACAGAGAGGTGTTCTGGGCCAGTACCCTGCCTGAGCTGTGGTGTTCACACCCCAGTGGCTTTGCACATGCATTCCTTGGGTCTGGAAAGTCCACTTTCCTTGAGTTCAAAGAGGTGTGGCCCATTGCTCAAGTCCAAACCGCTGACACCTCACCCTTGACCTAGGTCACCACTTCCTTCTCTGCCACAGCGTTTTGTATATATTCTAATTATCTTTCCCTATGCTAAGCTGCTGAGCACTCCATCTTGACAAGTAGGCTCTGACCTTCTCTAGACTGGAGACCTTTGTAATCATAGCAGAAGCCTTGTGGGTTTTTGTTGTTGTTGTTGTTGTTTGTTTGTTTGTTTTTTGAGTTGGAGACTTACTCTATCTCCCAGGCTGGAGTGCAGTGGCACTATAACTGCCCACTACAGCCTCAACCTCCTGGGCTCAGGTGATCCTTCCACTTTAGCCTTTTGAGTAGCTGGGACTACAGGCACTTGTCACTGTGCCTGGCTAATTTGTTTTTGGTTTTGGTTTTTTTTCTAATTTTTTTTTTTTGTAGAGACAAGGTTTTGCTATGTTGCTCAGGCTGATCTCGAACTCCTGGGCTCAAGCTGTCCTCCCCGCTTGTCCTCCCAAAGTGCTGGGATTACAAGCATGAGCCACTGCACCTGGCCTAAGAAATGCTTCTTGAGTGAACAAACCTTTGAGTGAACATACCTTGTTTATGCATTTTAAAAATAACACTCACAAGACTTTGTTGCAAGTGATAAAAAACTTTCTGAGTTGATAACGATTTTGAAATGGTTCTTTTTTTTTATCAGAAAGCAGGATTTATTGAGAGGACAGAAAAGCTCCCACAGTGGGAGGGGACCCAAGGGGGTTGCCCTGAAATGGTTCTTAGGGGGCAGAAATGGCAACTGTGTCCACAGCATCCTTTGTTCTCCTTCTGGTGTGTTTCTGTGAGCTGCAAAGATGGGAAGAGTTTGAAATCAGCATGACCCAGACTCCCTTGCAGATCAGATTCAGGGTGCCTCTTAAGTTGTGTCAATCAAATGCATTGGTATATAAGACTTGGAAGGTAGAAGAGGGGTGAAGACAGCCGTCCTCCCACAGCTGCCCATAAGAGCAGGCAGGGAAATATAGGGGATTCTGGAGGGGGGCAGGGAAATATAGGGGATTCTGGAAGGAGGGCAGTCCCTGTGTGGTTGGTCACTGACTTTCTTGGTGCTGAAGGCAGGCATCCAGTTTCTGCTCAACAGACCCAGCAGGGGTAGGGTGACCTGTACTCAGTTGCGGTGGAAGTAGCTCACCATTAAGATGATGCATTCTTGAATAAACAATCCTCGTGGGAGCTTCCTCTCTGCCCACCTTCCAGGTTGTGAGAGAGGAAGAAACTTCCCTGCGGACCAGTTCTGGGATGTCGCTGTGGAGTCATGCCGTGTTTCAGCCCAGAGCCTGGTGTCCTACCCTTCCAATGACTGTAGCACCATGTCCCAGAATTAAAGCTCTTCCCATTTAAAAGGGCCAGTGCACAGTTTGGTTTCTACAAATGAACAAATTGTTTTCCTGATGCTCAATACATTGAAAGTGATTGTCACAATGCGAGAAAGGTAGGGAAGGACAGGGAGAAGAAGGATGTGTAAGTGGGAGAAAGGAAAAGGGGGGATGGGATGTGGGAGAGAAAGAGAAAGGCAGAGCTTTTTGTTGACCTGTTGTCTTTATTAGAAGAAAATATGGGAGAACCTAAGAGGCACCCAGAATCTGAGCTGCAAAAGAGTCTGGGTAATGTTGATTTCTAGCTCTTCCCACCTTTGCAGCTCATGGAAGCACACCAGAAGGAGAGAACAAAGGATGCTGTGGACAAATTCACCAAATCTGTCCCCTAAGAACCATTTCAGAATCGTTATAAATTCAGTGAGTTTTTATCACTTATAACAAGAAACAAGGCCTCTTGTCATTGTTTGAAGAAAATATAGGAGAAATGTTCATAGCCACTCCACCCATTTTGTTAGCATTTGAAGATTTACATTGTAATGCATTCCAGAGTTTACTGCAAATCTTTACATTAGTCTAACCCTCCAAGATAATTAGAGAATTGTCTCCTTAAATATTTTCATGGAAAGGTGAGTTTAACAATGATGTAGAAGCAGCTTTATGCTATTTTAGGGACCTCCCACCAGATACAGAACTGACATGACCAGATAGAAAAAATATTAAGATTTCCAAACATTCAGGAACCTTGATTAGCTTTGGCCATTCCCCCATGCTGTGAGCATTGGCTTGTGTATCAGGCAGGTATGTGTTTGTGGTTTTTTTAATACGTCTCTGTTTAACAATAATTTTGCTCATGCTAGTCTCTTAACATGAGATTCTTGACCTTTTCGGTTCTCACAGAAAAAAATTCTATTGTTCCTTCAAATCAGTTCATATGTCGACTCTGTGAAGGCTTTGATGATTACTTCGGCACAAGAATTCATCCCTTCCCCCTGTTTGACCATTGTTCTGCATGCCGACCTCACTACACACTGGCTAATACCCAGGCACCAACATGTCTGGTTTCCTGCTAGGTTCATCGAGGAACTGGTGAACATAATAACTGGCTTGTACTAAAGCTTTTTAACTTTAAAGTGAGATCAACCCTGCACCAAGCTTTAACTGTGCACCTTAAACATAATTCATTATAATTATTTCATTTTTCAGTGAAGACATAAGTAATAAAATAGGAGTTTTAAAATAAAATTTTAAAAGTGTTTTTATTACAGAAATAAAATCACACACTATAACAGAATTACTTTGGTGATAGAGGAATTAATTACATAAAGAAGAAAATTCTTGGCCAGTCATGGTGGCTCAAGCCTGTAATCCCAGCACTTTGGGAGGCCGAGGTAAGGGGATTGCATGAGCCCACAGGTTTGAGAACAGCCTGGGCAACTTGATGAGACCTCATCTCCACAATAAATCAAAAAATTAGCTGGATGTGGTAGCATGTGCCTGAAGTTCCAGTTACTTGGGAGGCTGAGGTGGAAAGATCACCTGAGCCCAGCAGGTTGACACTGGGGGTGGCTGTGAGCATGCCACTGCACTCCAGCCTGGGCAACAGAGTGAGACTCCAACTCAAAAAAAAAAAAAGCAAATTCTCATAAAAATATGATGTGATCAATCAACAAAGATAGAAGCATAGAGATTTTGAGAAAAAACTGGAAAACTAAAGACAGAGAGAGAGAAAGAGAGGCAAAGTCGCTAGGAAAAGAGTTTGTGGCAATTGTCAGTGCTGACGCCAGACAGGAAGCTTCCTCCTCACAAAAAAACTGACTTAATCAGAGACCAAAGGGATGCCACAGAATATCTAAAGAAACTAGAAATCAATGGCAACAATTCATTGTATACCTTCATCTAGAAGTCTTGGATCACCAAGAATATCTTGGACTAAATTACTCCCATATTCCACTTTGGGAACTTGAAAACATGGTGGCTTTAGAGTACAAATAAAGTAAATTCTAATTCTAGAAATACATGGAGAGAAAACAGAACCTCCATCCCTGCCTCATACCACCACAAACATGAATTCTAGATCATGGACATAAACATAAAAGCTAAACTTATAAAGCTTCTAGAAGGAAACAGAAAAAGATCCTCATGGCCTTGGCATAGGCAAGAGTTCTTAGAGAGGACACAAAATGGACACTAAGTCTAAAAGAAAGTTTTGATGAATTGGATATCATCAAAACTCTAGACTTCTGCTCATCAAAAGACAGACAGGAAGACATAAAGGCAAGCTAAGGTAAAGCGTATTCATTTGATAAGACTTATATATAATATTAAGGAATTTGTACACATCATCAACAATAAAGAAAAACAATTCAATAAAAGTATAAGCCAAAAATTTCAACAAATCCTTCCTAAAACAAGATACAAAAATAACCAATCAGCACATGAAAATGTGCCTAACATCATTAGTCAACATATAAATAACAATTAAAACCACAATGAGATACCATTTTACAGCTAGAGCAATGGCTAAAGTATAAGACTGACAACTCTAAATGTCACTCATATCACTGGTAAGAAGGAAGATGGTACAACCTATTTGGCAAACCGTTGGGCAGTTACTTAGAAAGATGAACACCTGCTCAGTAATTCTATTATATGTATTTACTCAATAGAAATGAAATTGTATGTCCATAAAAACACTTGCACATGTTTACAACAGCTGTATTGATAAAAGTCCCAAACTGGAAGAAACTCATATTTTCATCAGTTGAAAAATGGATAAACAAACTGGCTTATAAAACAATTAAATGCTTCTCAGCAATAAATAAGAATGAATTCCCGATGCTTGCAACAACATACATGAATCTCAAAACACAAAAGAAGCCAGATCTAAGAGTATATGCTGCATGATTCCATTTATATAAAGTTCAAGGACAGGCAAAACTATTTTTTAGGGATAGAAATCAAAACAGTTGTTGTCTTAAGAGGGTAAGACATACTGGAAAAGGGTACGAGGGAACTTTCTGGAATGAAAGTTGGAGATGGTGGTAACATGAATGCATACCTTGATCAAGTCATCAAATTGTGCCCTTAATATATGTGCATTTCACAGTATGCAAATTTTACGTCAATTTTTTAATATAAAAAATATTGGTATCAAAAATAAATTTTAACAAAATTAAGTCTAGGTAACATAGTAGACTTTTCCCTAAGGCAATAATAGAAGCAATGGCATGGTGGCTCACGCCTGTAATCCCAGCACTTGGGGAGGTGGAGACAAAAGGATTGCCTGAGCCCAGGGGTTCGAGGCCAGCCTGAGCAAACTGGTAAGACCTCATCTCTACAATAAGTCGAAAAATTAGCTGAACATAGTCACACACATCTATAGTTCCAGCTACTCAGGAGGCTGAGGAGGAAGGATCACCTAAGCCCAGCAGGTTAAGGCCATGAGCATACTTCATCCAGCCTGGGTGACAGAGTGAGACTCCAACTCAAGAAATAATATTAATAATAATAATAGAATCGACAATTCACTGGGTTCTTACTATGTGTCAGGCATTAAGCACTGGTATTCATGTCATTCTCACTATAGATTATGAAGTGAGTGTTCTCCTCAGGTTCTTACAGATAAGCCTAGAGCTCAGAACAGTAAGTTAACTTGCCAAGAACACCATGATCATGCCACTGCACTCCAGTCAGGGGAACAGAGTGAGATTCAAACTCAAAAAAAAGTAAAATAAAAAATGACTTAAATTTCATAAAAGTTTAACTCTCCAGGTGAAGATAACAAATAATGCTCCTTATCTCACCCCAGTATTCAAACTAGTGAAAATAACTAGCAGTCATCAATAGACAGTATACATATTATAGTAGCTACCTGAACCAAGTACATGTTATGCCCAAAATCCATGCTTTTAACTTCTTTGTTACACTGATTCTGAATTTCCCAAAAATCTTTTACACCAGAACTGAGAAATTAAAGACATTCAAATTTTAATATTAAAGACCTCAGTGTTTTAGCATACCATTTTAATAACCTACTTTAAAACCTGAGGGTCACTGAATTTCAAGGGGGAAAAAAATAAACTGAAGGCTACACATATGATCTGTCCAAACAGACACCACTGATTTAGTGTCTTGACTGACAGAATTGACAGTTTAAAATAATAACTGGATTTTAAGTTGAGTGCTTTATGGCGTTATTTGGTTCGTATTACAAGGTGCAATGGCCTCTGCAGGGAAGAACCACAGAAACCTAAAAACAGTTATAACCTCACAGGTCTCAGGCACCAATCTCTCATGCAAGTCAGGAATGGCCCGTGGCCTTCCGAGTCATGACCGCCTGCCTCTTCTTGAACGCTTCTGGCTTTGGGACTTGGCCTTAGGAGAGGACATTCCATTATTGGGCAATGTGTTCTTTCAGAACACGCTTCCTTCTTGTTTTTCTGAATAGCATTTGCTTCATAGATGCTGGAGAGGATTAAATGAGTCAAGTGCTCACTCTTATGGCCGGCCCTCAGAAAGAACCCGGTAAGTGTCACTTTTGTTATCAGTTTAATGAATAGAGTCCTCACAGTAGCATATATCATATTTTGGGTTACAGTGAATTGTTCATCATTTCTACACACTTATAATCTGCCCTGAGGGATGATTGTCCCTATCTGTCCTCAGAATGTTCCCTTGTCCATTCACAGGACTCATAATTAAAATGAAAGAGAAATCATTTGATGTCGAAAAATGTATAAAACACACATCATTATTCAACATAAAATAGCCTAGCGTGGTGGCTCATGCCTGTAATCCCAGCACTTTGGAAGACTGAAGTAGGAAGATTGCTTGAGCCCAGGAGTTCAAGACCAGCCTGGTCAACACAGTGAGACCTCATCACTACAAAAAAAAAAAATTAAAAATTAGCTGGGCATGGTGGCACATGCCTTGTAGTCCCAGCTATGCAGGAGGCTGAGGCAGGAGTATTGTCTGAGTCCAGGAGGTTGAGGCTGTGGTGAGCCATGATCATGCCACTGAACTCCAGTCAGGGCAACAGAGTGAGATTCAAACTCAAAAAAAAAGTAAAAAAAAGAATGACTTAAATTTCATAAAAGGTTAAATCCCCAGGTAAAAATAACAAATAATGCTCCTTATCTCTCCCCAGTATTCTAACTAGTGAAAATAACTAGCAGACAATCATCAATAGACAGTAAGGAGAGAATTTTTTTTGTTATGTTTGTTACTGAAAGTGTACATATATTTTTAAATATAATTAAAGTAGTTTTCACCAAGAAACAACTATTTTTTTTTTTTTGAGTTGAAGTCTCACTCTGTCGCCCAGACTGGAGTGCAGTGGCCACTCCCGGCCACCGCAGCCTCGACCTGCTGGGCTCCGGCGATCCTTCTGCCTCAGCCTTCCAAGTAGCTGGAATTACAGGCATGTGTACCATGCCCGGCTGATTTTTGACTTATTGTAGAGATGAGGTCTCGCTGCCCAGGCGGGTCTCGAACCCGCGGGCTCAGGCAATCCACTCACCTCAGCCTCCCAAAGGCACAGGATTACAGGCTGAGCCACCAAGCCCGGCTGAAACAACTATTTTTTAAGAAAAGAATTGCTTTGGTGACTCCTTTGCAGCGTCAGAATGAAGATATGACTATTCTGGTGAGATTCACCATATGACAACTTGCTACTGTCACCAAAAAACACTCTTTAGGAGACATCATGCTTACGACTAGGAAAGGGAGACTGTGATTATTTCATCAGATACACAGAAAAAAATTATATGAATAAAAGACCAAATAAAAACAGATAATTGAATTCTTATTGTCAGCACAAACCAAGCCTGGTCTTTGCTCAAACCTAAAGAAAAGTCAATTCCCTAGTCCTATAATTTCTTGTTGACCTAAGTGTTCTACTTAGAAAAATTTATTGTGCCATCACTTTGTAAACACATAGGAAAAAAGAAAATAGAAAAATAAAAACACAGATTTATAATTATCAATCTTTTCCTCATTGCTTTTATGGTTTCCTTTTTTATTTACCTCTAATTAATTTTGTGTTAGGTGTGAAGTAGGAATTTAACTTTATATTTTCTAAATGGCTAGCCTGTATTCTAAATAATATACAATTAATAAGCAATAGACCATCTTTTTCTTACTGATTTGAAATGTCATTCTTCTAAAATTGCCTTGTTAACCATAGAGATTTTGATGGAATTTGCATTAAAATCATAAATTTACATTGGGAAATTATTTTTCTTTACATTTTCAGAAAAGTTTCATTATATAGATTCTGCATTTTAGTTGTTATTGTCTAGATGTTTTATATCTGTATTTCTTTTGTCATTAAGGTAGTTTTCCTTGATGTATTTTGACTCATTATTTTTACTGTGTCAGAAAATTATTTATTTTAAAGCTAACCACCTTGGCCTTTACAAAAAGTATTTCCAATATTTGTATTAATTGATGTCTGCTTTCACTGATACAATCATAAATTACACAAAATTATTTATTACCACATTATAAAGAGGTATTTAGCTTTGATGTCTACGTATCTTGACTGAGGCTTTCAAAAGATGATAAAAATAGTATTGACAGTATATTATTAAAACTGTTTCAACTGCTATCTAATATGGTTCTTGGCTTTATGCAAGTGCTTCTAGAGTTTCATTCTTAAACATAGTGGAGGCTGTTAGTTTGAAATAGATACTTTATTCATATTAGGAATGTTCCTATGGGAATTGACACTGAGTTTTTATTAGAGTCTCCTTTGCTCTCATAGAAATAATCAAATTTTTCCTGTGACTATTGGTATAATAAGCTATATAAATAAATTACTTTAATAGTTCTAGAATAAACCCTTCTTGGTTATGGTAAGTTATTATTTTCATATGCTGTTGAATCCCAACTGGTAATATTTTATTCTGAATTTTTTACATCTGTATTTAAAGGTAAAATTACTCTGTAGTGTCAGAAAGCATTTTTATTAGTCATCTCTTATTTTTTCATATACTTTTTCAACCTAGGATTATAGGCAAAACATCTGAAAAGAACAAAAATATGTTCCTTCAGAGATTTCATGGCTTTACTAGTTTTCCCAAACCTGAGTCTTTAAATCAAAGACTCTCTTTGTGAATCAAAGAGAAATGACTGCTTTGAAAGGCAAGATTCAGCTTTCTTTTTTTCTTTTCTTTTCTTTCTTTCTTTTGTCTTTTTTGAGTTGGAGTCTCACTTTGTCGCCCAGGCTGGAGTGCAGTGGCACACCCATGGCCACCCTAGGGTCGACCTGCTGGGCTCAGGAGATCCTTCTACCTCAGTCTTCCAAGTAGCCAGAACTATAGGAGAACACGACCATGCCCAGCTAATTTTTTATTTATTGTGGAGATGAGGTCTCACCAAGTTGCACAGACTGTTTTTGAACCTGTGGGCTCAGGCAATCCACTCACCTCGGCCTCCCAAAGTGCTGGAATTACAGGCTTGATAGCTTTCATTTTTTAGCTAAATCACAAGAAAGCCTAGCTCAAGTGAGGCAGTAAAAAAATTACACAAAGACATACCAAAGCAGTGGTTGAGAAAGTCTTAGGGATAATTCAAGTAAAATGAATATGGAGTATAAACTGTAAATACCCAAAAGTAGTATATTCTACAGGCTCTAGCTTGGGTTCAAGCTGGCTCTACCACTTACTAGCTGAATGATCTCAAATGAGTTTTTTAATCTCATGGAACCTCAGTTTTCACATCTGGTAGCAGAACAATGATATCTCCTTTATCTCAAAAGGCAGAAAAAATACTCTGTGTACCCATACACATTCTCACATAATTAGCTGTGCAGCAGTGCTTCTCTAAATTTAGTATGAATGTACTTGTGAAGCTTCTTTAAAATACAGATCTCAGGGACCTGTTCTCAGAGTCTGAGGATGGTACTGTGTGGGGCACATGAATCTACAATTTTATCAGGCACCATAAGTAATTCTGTTGCAAAGCATTCCTGAATCACACTTTGTGAAAATGACTCCATGTTATTATCCTTTGATGCTTATAGGACTTTTCTGGATACTATAGTGGGAGACTTAGAATAATGATCAGGAAAGGTTTCAAGGTTCCTGTTACCTCTCTTCAGTTCTACACATCTGGAACTTTTAGGAACAAATCTTGCAGATAAAATATAAAAGCAACTGTTATAACTTATAAGCAAATTCATAACTTAAAATGATAAATATAGCTGTAAGTTTGGAAAAAAATAAAATTCACTATATTAATAGAATAAAAGACAAGAAGAGAAACCAAATACTCATTTAAACAGGTATAGAAAGTACACTTGACAAAATTCAACAACTATTCCTAATAAACACTCTTAGCAAATCCCAAATAGAAATGGACTTCCTCAATCTGATAAAGAGCATGTACCAAAAAAACTTACAGTTAACAACATACTTAATGATGAGAGACTGGACATTTTCTCTCTAAGGTCAAGAATAAGATATGGATATTGTAGAAGTTTTCAACATTGTACTAGAGCACTTAGTCCTTGTAATAAGGCAAGAAAAATAAATAAAGGCATCCAAATTGGAAAGGAAGAAGTAAAACTATATTTATTTGCAGATGACATGATAGTGTCTATAGACAATCCAAAAGAATCTACAAAAATGATTAGAACAAACAAATGAACTTAGTAAAGTCACAAGATTACAAATTCAATGTAAAAAATGAATTTTATTTCTATATACTAGCAAAGAACTATTGGAATACAAAATAAAAGTGAAAAATATACATGCCAAGTGATCAATGTCTATGTCCAACTTAACAAATGATGAGTGGTACCATGAACAAAGTTCTCTTCCAGATGGATAAGGAACAAATCCAAAGATGAGTACAGCCCTGAGAAGGCTTAAGGAACAAGAGAAGAGCACAAAACAGAACAAGCCATTTGGGATCCATAAAGGGAACTAAAATAATTATCTGTAATTGTCAACCATCTCTTCCTCACTTTCTGAGATTATATTTTCTTTGTTTCAAAATTAGTGAATATTTTTGAAATGTCATATTAGAAGAAAAATGTAAGAGTTGAGATAGATTTTAACTCTAGGGGAGCTAAAATAAAATCTTTTTCAGCAACATAATGAAGAGAAGTCCATGAAAACAATAGCATGCACTAGAGTCTTGAAGCACGATCTTTCAGTCAGAGTCCAATTAGAAATATGGCAGACATCAGACTGTTCAATAGAGGGAATTGAACGCAGAGAATTAGTTGAACAGAGGATAGTGGGGGAAATTCAGAGATCCACAATAGTAATAACAGGACATACCTACAGCTCCGCAAGCAGGAGGCATGAACAGAAGAGGCTGCGTGTGACATGTGACAGTCTGATATCAGGGCTGACCAGCAGGAGCTGGGACTAGAGAGGGAGGGGCCATCTATGGGAAGATGGAGCCACCACAGGAGATGCCTACAGGAGCAATGGATCTGAGAGCAAAGGAAAATGGCGGCATGAGTAGGTAGAATTTCTTTGGTGGATATGGGGCAGAAAGAAGACCTTCCTTTCCAAGTAACTAGGAATTTGTGAGTAAAGGGACATGGAGGTGGGAGGTAGAAAGCCCATCTGGAGAACAGAAATTAATCTGTTTTAATTTCTATACACAGAGAGGTAGTAGAAAACAAGTCTGTGAAAGTAAGAACATTTCATCAAAATAGGGGCCAGTCCAGCCATGGTGGTTCATGTCTGTAATCCTCACTTTGGGAAGCTGAGGTGGAAGCATCACTTGAGGCCAGGAGTTCAAGACCAGCCTAGGCAACAAAGTGAGACGTTGCCCCACTCCACCCCTAAAAATTCCATTTTTCTTTCTTTCTATGTGAAATGAGGAGTCACTGAAGATTTTAAGGCAAGAGAATTACACTATCCCAAGTGCACTTTAGAAAGACTAAGATAGTTGCTATGTGCAGGATAAAGTAGATTACATAAACTGCAAATACCTACTATGGAGTCTCAATTCAGTCCTTAATACTGCTCATCAATCCTTTCCCAGCAGCCACAGAGGCTGGTCCAAGGCTTCTCCATCTATCTCTGAGCCCACTCCCATCTTCCACCCCCAAGAGACACCTCCCACTTTACTAAACTTAAGCCACACTAGTTCCTTCACTAAGAGAAATTTCTAGAGGAATGAGCCAAGTCCTAGCTACCAGTCAGCACCCCACAGCACCTAGTCATTCCCACAGAACAACAACACAGAAAAAATGGTTACTAGACTTGTTCAGAGAGTGGGAGAATAATAAGAAGTTAGGGAACTAAACTAAGATAAGAAAATTGCTTGATGGTTGTAATCCTACCATCCTTTCTTCCATTTTTACTTTCTTCCACCAAAAATATTTATCAACACCTACTAGTCACTGTTCTTAATGTTGTTTGTTCTTAATATCATGTATTTTGTTAAATATAGAAATTAACAAAATACATGATGCATGCTTTCAAGAAATTCAAACCAAAATGAATAAGAAAAAGAGGATATGTAATAGATAAGTAACACTTCTGAAGTAGGGTCACAGTCAGGGTCCCAACCCAAAACAAAAGCTCACTGAGAATGGGATAATTCTGGAAGAAATTATTTCAAAAGAGACTATTTACAGAAGTGTGGGTATAAGGGACTTGTGATTAGAAGAGGCCAAACTCGGCTGAGCAGAGTGGCTCATACCTGTAATCCCAGAACTTTGGAAGGCCAAGGCAGGAGGATTGCTTGTGCTCAGGAGACCAGCCTGGGCAACTTGGCAAGACCTTGTTTCTACAATATATCAAACAACTAACTGGGTGTAATGCCGTGCACCTGTAGTCCCAGCTACTCAGGAGGCTGAGGTGGTTGGATTGCCTGATCCCAGGAGGTCGAGGCTGCATTGAGCCATGGTTGTGCCACTGCACTCCAGCCTGGGTAACAGAACGAGACCCTGACTTGCGCGCACACCCTCAAAAAGTGGCCAAGCTGTTACCACCACTGGTCTCTAATGGCAAGAAGGAGAAGTCGTCACAGCACTGGAAGGAGGGGGAGTCAAGCAGAATGACTACCTCTGAGGACCAGCAACTCACCTTAGGGAGCACAGTCTCATGAGGCAGCCCACAGGAAGGCCACAGCCGGACATGCCACTCCTTGCCCTCCCTCTTCCCACATCACAATCCTGCTGCCAGGCTCTGTACAGGATCATCCCACAAGGTGTGTAGCTACACCTGCAAAGGGCACTTTCTCCTCCAGAGAACAGAGTGAAGAAGGGGCAGAAAGGGACCCAGAGGGGCCAAAGGCCAACACCTAACACCTAGAAGAGGGTGAGGCCAGGGGTACCACGGGGACAGGGAAGAGATGGACCTGGTCCCCCACAGGGCACATGGATTGAAGCTTCCTGAAACACCAGAACATACTGGCAAAGAGCAAGCACTTATCCAAGCACTTGTTGATGGAACATTCTAGGTGAAAGGAGTAGCAGGCACCAAGATACAGCCATGTGAGGGAACAGGTACCTGTGGGTTAACCCAGCAGGTCAGAGGGCAGAGAGAAGGCTCGCCGGAGTAGACAGCAGAAGAGGTGGCGAGGAGAGCAGAGGCTGTCACTGTGGAATGCTCTGTCGCCCAAAAGAAAGTGAAGAGTCCTTAGATTCTAAGCGGGATACTCCCAGCTTTCCAACTCAGTGAGAATGTAGGGACAGTGGGCAGGTATGCCAGAGCCACCACGGGCAACAGGAGAAAGCCAGGGTGGAAATTCGTGGGAGGGTGCAGGCCATCGGCAGGGTCTCTAGTGACACCAGTGCACACGGTGCTGTGATGCTATGAGTTCCCCTCACAATGGCCCCCTCTGTGGTTTCCTCGAGAAAGAGCCAAGAAAGGCAGATACTAGAGTAAGCCAAGCTTGCTCTTCAGTCTTGACACTGGGGTTAGGTAGACCTGGCAGGTGAAGGTCATGGGGCCATAAGGAGATGGTGAGAGACTCCTCAGTGACAAATGACATGTTCTAGACTGGATAGAGAAGACAGGCAAGCTGGAAAGGACTCCCAAGTTAATCTTCTTAAGGAGTGCCTATTACCATATGCTGTTCTAGAACCTTCAAGATTTCACCCTTGTCTACTGAGTTATTATCATTTCTTCTGCTAGAGTCTTAACCTCCCTTCCTCTCTCCCTCTGCCTTCCTTTCTAACCTTTTAAAAAATAGTTTTGTTCCTTCTAAAAAGATGCCCCATAGAATGAAATACTATGTAGTCATTAAAAAAATTACAAGGCATGGTCGGGTACAGTGGCTCATGCCTATAATCCCACACTTTGGGAGGCAGAGGCAAGAGGATTGCCTAAACCTAGGGATTCGAGACCAGCCTGGGAAACTTGGTGAGACCTCATCTCTACAATAAGTCAAAAAATTAGCATGGTGGCACATGCCTGTGGTTCCAGGTACTTGGAAGGTGAGGCAGAATGGTCACCTGAGCCCAGGAGGTTGAGGCTGCAGTGGCTGTGGGCATGCCACTGCACTCCAGCCTAGGCAGCAGAATGAGACCCCAACTCAAAGAAAGAAAAAGAAACAGAGAGAGAGAGGAAAGGGAGAGAGAGGGAAGGAGGGAGGGAGGAAAGGAGGGAGAAAGGAAAGAAGGAAGGAAGGAAGGAAGGAAGGAAGGAAGGAAGGAAGGAAGGAAGGAAAAAAAAGGTAGCAAGGCACTTCTATATAATAGGCATTGAAAAGTCTTCAAAACTACAGAATGCTTAGAAAGTGGGCAAAAGATAAGAATAAACACTTCTCAAAAGAAGACATATAAGCAGCCAACTGATACGTGAAAAAATGCTCAGCCTCACTAGTCATCAAAGAAATGCAAATTAAAACCACACTGAGATACCACCTAACTCCAGTCAGGATGGCCATAATCAATAACTCAAAAAACAACAGATTCTGGAAAGATACAGCAAAAAAGAAACACTTATACACTGCTGGTGGGAGTATAAACTAGTACAACCTCTGTGGAAAACAGTGTGGCAATTCCTTAAAAATCAACCTTCCATACAATCCAGCAATCCCCATCCTGAGAATACACCCAGAGGGATACAAATCACTCTATGAAAAAGATAACTGCACACACATTTTTATTGCAGCATTATTCACGATAGCAAAAACATAGAACCAACCATGCTGCCCATTGAAAGAGGATTGGATTTTTATTTTTTATTTTTTTATTTTTTGAGTTGGAGTCTCACTGTCACCCAAACTGGAGTGCAGTGGCCGCTCCCGGCCACCGCAGCCTCGACCTGCTGGGCTCTGGCGATCCTTCTGCCTCAGCCTTCCAAGTAGCTGGAACTACAGGCGCACACTACCATGCCCGGCTAATTTTTTTTATTTATTGTAGAGATGAGGTCTCGCCTGCCCAGGCAGAGGACTGGATTTTTTTAAAGTGTGATACATATACATGATGGAATATTACACAGCCATAAATAAGGACAAAATTATGAACTTAGCAGCAACTTGAATGGATTTAGAGTCTATTATACTCAGTGATCTATCACAGAAACAAAGAACAGAGTACCTTATGTTCTCACTCATAAGTGGACCCTGAACATTTATCATAATACTATAAGAAAGAGATTGGCAGTAGTGGAGCACTACCAGGGGAGAAAAGGACACACTTCATCACTAAGAGTACCTGATCTCAAACAGGTGAAGTAGGGACCAAAGTAGGGTCCAAACTTTTCCTGTACAATGATCACTTGTATACCTAACCCCGAATGGTGCCCCACATCTTTAAAATAAGTTTTTTTTAAAAAATACACAGAATGCTACTATTTGCAGGAAAAAAGGATATATATTCACACACACACACACACACACACACACACACACAAACACACACACACATACACATACAATACATATATATCTGAAAAAATGTAGCAAGAATGTGGTAACAGTAATTGCCTGCCTTGAGGAAGAGGATCTGTGGGACTGGGCAATCAGAGTGGAAGAGGGAATAATTTTCCCTGCATGTCTTTTGAACAATTTGAATCCTGTCTCATGCAAATTAGTCACTTAATGGATGCATATAGTGGTCCCCATTTCTAAATGTATAAAAGTCACATCATCCACATTTCTACCACCAGGAATTAGCAAGCATTGACTCTGGTCAAATGGGATCCCAGTCCTTTCGTGGCATATGAAAAAAAATAAAACTTTGTACCTAAAGTGAAAGCCCTTGTTTTAGTCTCCCGTCATACCACCCTGAATGTTTCCAATCTCATCTGAAGTTAAAGCTCTTTAACACCACCTCTTGGTCCCACTCTCCTCCCCACTCTTCCTAGAAGCAACTACCATGTAAGTTCAATGTGAGTCCTTCTTTTTACACACTGCCCATCCTTGACACACCTCCAGAAACATCCATGACCAATGTGTCATTTGGGACATGCATTTTCTGCTTATAAAGCAGTATCTTCTTCTGTGCATCATTCCGTTATTCTTCAACTTGCTTTTTTTTCCTCTTTTTTCTGAGTTGGAGTCTCACACTGTCGCCCAAGCTGGAGTGCAGTGGCATGCTCACAGCCACCAGAGCCTTGACCTGCTAGGCTCAGGTGATCCTTCTGCCTCAGCCTTTCAAGTAGCTGGAACTACAGGCATGCACCACTATTCCCCGCTAATTTTTTATTTATTGTAGAGACAAGGTTTCGCCATGTTGCCCAGGCTGTTCTTGAACCCATGGGCTCAAGCAGTCCTCTCACCTTGGTCCCCCAAACTGCTGGGATTATCGGTGTGAGCCACCACACACGGCCAACTTGCTTTTCTTCCCCTCACAATTGTTTTGAAAATTATTCATGTTAATATACACAGATCAATTTCATTTTATAATGTCATTTGTTAATATTCTAGCCTATAAATGCCCCATATTTTGTTCCCCTTTTCTATTTTTAGGCCCTTTCTATTAATGAAAAAGTGGTTGTTTTCATTTTTTTGCTATTATTCAGTGCTGCAATGAAAGTCCTTGGCATGTCTCCCTAGACACCTGAGCAAGAGTGGGTCTCGTGTGTACCCAGAAGTGGAGCTGCTGCTGGTAGATTTAATTTACTGAAGTCAGTCAAATTGCTGCCCAGTGCTGCTGTACCATTTTACATTGCTAGACCCATAGGAGAGTGCAATTTCTCCACACCCTGGCCAACATTTACTACTGTGAGATTTTAAAGTTTTTATTGATCTGATGAGTGAAAATGTTTGGCGCTGGGTTTTTGATTTGCGTTCGCTAGTGAAATTAGACAAACTTGTGGGTTTATTAGCCATCTGGATTTTCTCTCTACGAATTACATGTTTATATTCTGGGCCCGATTTGGGGGGTTGTGTTATTTTATTCGTTCAGTATTTAACTTATATTTAACAAATGCCAGCAAGGCATCAGGTATTATTATGATCCCACAAGTAACTATGCACCACGGGTTCTCTGACTTTTAAATGAACTTTAATTTCACCTTTCTGAAGTAAGCATAAAATTCTGCCACCTATTAAAGTTATCTGTGTACTTTACTAGCCTGTAAACCCCATAAGTCATTTAGCAACAAATATTTGTTTACCAGTTTATGGCTTATGTAGGAATTTCACTCTATAATCTCACTTAAATATCATCACAACTAGGTTGTGATTTATACATAGGGTACATTATGTCACCCAAGCAGTAAGCTACTTCTGGATAAAATTGAAAACTGAATTGAGGAATCCCGTTTAAAAGGCTAACACATTATACAGACAGACAGAGCACCCATACCACTTAAGTATTACTTGAAGATGGCCAAAGATGATTTGCCATGTACAAGGTTTCCTGTATGTTAGCGGTTTCCAGATAATTAGTTTCAATGCTGCTAAAGATTGCTATAAATTATTTATTTGTGATTTATACATTACTGTTATATTGAAATTAGAAATATGCACCATTAAAAAAAGAAATGAGGCTAGGTACTGTGGCTCACGCCTATAATCCCAGCACTCTGGGAGACTGACGTGGGAGGGTTGCATGAGCCCAGGAGTTCAAGATCAGCTTAGGCAACATAGAAAGACCTCATCTCTACAAAAAGAAAAAAGAAAAGAAAAGAAAGAAAAATTAGCTAGAGATGGTGGTGCAGATCTGTAGTTCCACCTACTCAGGAAGCTGAGGTGGGAGGATCACTTGAGCCCAGGAGGTCGAGGCTGCAATGAGCTGTGATCATGCCACTACAGTCCAGCAAGACCCCGACTCAAATAAATAAATAAAACTCTCTTTTCCATTAGTTCAAAGTTTTTCTAAATAAGAGACTTAATCCACTGATGCAACCATTAAAATTCAGGTTTTATTTTTTTAAAAGTGCAGAACAATATGCACTAAACTACATAGCTACCTCTGGAGACTAGGATTATGCACTTTTGTATTACTTGAATTTTATGCAATGAGCACATGTTGATTTTATAATAAAAGAATGAATTTTAATATTTTTTCTCAGAAGAATGCTATTGAACAACTCAAAGAAATGTTCATGAGGTACTGTTAAGAGGACAAAGCAGGGTGTCAAGCAATATTTCTAGTACCAAATCATTTTATGAAAAATTGTGTCTATATGCCAAGAAAGGATGAGTATTTTCATGTTAAAACATGCTACATTTTTAGTGGTGGGGTCATCAGCATTTTTGTTTTCTTCTTTGTGTTCATCTGTGTCTTCTCTTAATATATCCTTTGATGAGAAAAAAAAAGGAGTATATTTAAAAGGAGATGCTATTAATCAGCACCTTTGCCTTAAAATAATATTTTCTGGTTTTGGAAAGATACTTGTTGGTCAAAGGGTACAAAGTTTCTGTTAGATTGGAGGAAAAAGAACTGGAGATCTCTTGTACAGCACACTAAAAATAAATAAAGGAATGAATGTTTTCACTAATAAAGTTTCCCAGTCCTTGCCAGATCTCAGTATTTGATTGCAGAGCTGAGTCTGTTTCTTGACATTGAACAATGTCCGAGGACTTGTATAACTGTCCAGAATGGGCAAGGCCGGCTTGGCAGCAGGGGGCAGCCAGGCCTCGAAGGAGTAATCACTCACTCGCCACTGACGTGGTTCCAGTCCCAGCCTTTCACATGGTTGCCTGTGAAACTTTGGCAGAGGTCTTTCTGAATTTCAGGCTCCTCTCTTCCGTAAAGTCGAGATGATAATACCTCCCCTGCCTATTGTCATGAGCCTCTATGGGAGCTCATGAGAAATATATACAAAACAATATTGAAGGGGGTGAAGAGTTATACAAATATAGGTTGATAAGAGCACAATATCAGAGAGAGAGAGAGAATCATCAACTTTCTCAAGGAGACAAAATTAAAATGATTAAAATAATCTTCTTGCTCTAATCCCTCTCCTACCAAATTATCGCTTTGAGAAGTCAAAATCGTTAAAACAACTATTAAAGAAAATAATTACCTTTATAGGCTCATAAGCCAGCTGTAATTCTCATGAGAAACTGAAACAGAACTGACCAAACACTGCTGTTGTATTTGCTCAGCAAACACAGGGCCCTGTGACCCTTGCCCAATCACTTGTTATCAGCTTATAAATAAAACCCAATACTTGCTCAGGAAGAAGCAATTTTGCCAAGGAAATTGTTATTGTCATAATCATTACCATCATATTCACAATCCACAGAAAACTTACATAGCATCCATTATAAAATACAATACTCAATTAACCAAAAACCAATGAACTAAACTATCAAGTGATCAAATGTATCTCCCAGTTCTCCTTTGTTTTACCAAAACGTTTTATAAGAGCACAACATGATACAATAGAGTGTTTTAAATGCCAGAAAATGTAAGCATTAAAAGAGCAAGATTTTTGTTATTCTGTTTTGTTATATTGTAATTCCAGTTCGTAGAATGGGAATATCTGCCAAAAGTATTTGTTAAGTATATACAAAGCATTGATTATACCTATAAAACATACATATTAAGTATGATCCTGAGTCATCACAAGAACCTTCCTTATCAAAAATTTTCTTTAAAATCAGTATGTCACATAAGCCAAGACTAAGAACAAAGACTTTGCACAGTGCTTGGAGAACTTACTGTGTCCTCCTTCCTAATCCTCCATCTCCATTGAATAAATGAGAAATTAAGCAGAATTCTGAATATTTGATTATAGCAATTAATAAATTCTGACTAACTGAGGTACCCTGGACTTTTGTGTTAGGGGACGTCACACCAATCTCTGTTCTGCCATGGAATTCTCCAGAAATCCATGCTGATGACAGGTGTTTTGGAAACTTGAAAGTTCAAGGTTCCATCTTCCATAAAATCTGCTGTGGTTTCCCCCTCTATTGCAGGAAATGCCTGTATTTTAAGTCACTTATTTAACCTTAAGCATTTACATTTTTATATACACATCTACGTTTACCAGTGTAGACTTCTTAAGGGCAGGGAACTTATTTTGATCCATGGTTTTTTTTTGAGTTGGTGTCTCACACCATCGCCCAGGCCGGAGTGCAGTGGCTCGCTCACAACCACCCCAACGTTGGCCTGCTGGATTCCAGCGATCCTTCCACTTCAGCCTTCCAAGTAGCCAGAACTACAGGCACACGCTACCATACCCCACCAATTTTTTATTTATTATAGAGATGAGGTCTTACCAAGTTGCCCAGGCTGGTCTCGAACCCGCGGGTTCAGGCAATCCACTCACCTCAGCCTCCCAAAGTGCTGGGATTACAGACTGAGCCACTGAGCCCAGTCACTTTGTTTCTTTTTATATCCCAGAGACAAGACAAAACGTAA
Organism: Carlito syrichta; assembly: GCF_000164805.1. Lineage (NCBI taxonomy): Eukaryota > Metazoa > Chordata > Mammalia > Primates > Tarsiidae > Carlito > Carlito syrichta. The sequence goes on along the minus strand of NW_007249841.1, from coordinate 244,779 downwards.
ACTTTTTGATGGCGACTATAAAGGTGAGTAAATACATAAAAAGGCAGAGAATTAGGCCCCAGTATGGGAGTTCCCTGGACTTTAACTTGGCAGAGATTTTCATTAGACACCATGAGTGTTCAACATTTAGCATTATTTTTTTTCCTACTTCTCTTACCAGTGTATACCTTAACCCCAAAGGGGCACATTTAAAGTACTGATTCTTTGACCTGCAAACAATCTGCAGGTAGTATATAATACAATCTATTCCTAATCGATATTTTTTTCTCTTAGCATTTGTTGCATATTCACGACAGAAGCAGCACTAAGATGTGAAGGGGAGAAAGGAAAGAATGTTGACCTAAGAATGTTCCAACCCTACAGAAGTTAATAAGAGCAACCTGGAAGCAATGAAAGTCCAATATGACAATATCGTGTGTGCAGATGCCAACCCTGCTAGAGCTGAAAGAATCCCAAAGAGCTTCCCAAAGCAGGGGATATGTGATTGCATGTTGAAGGATGAGGAGAAGGTTGCCAGATGGGAGAGGAAATGAGCCTTATTGGCAGAGGAAAAGGTGAAGAATAAAGGGGAAAGTGAGTATTTCTAATGACTGGTGTTATAGGCTAAACTATGTCCCCACTCAAAATTCACATGTTGAAGCCCTAACCCCTAGTACCACTGAATATGACTATTTGGAGACAGGACTTTCAAAGAGATGATTAAGTCAAAATAAGGCCATTATGGTGAGCTGAATCCAGTCTGACTGGTGTCCTTATAGGAAGAGAAGATGTGGACACAGGATGAGACAGGAGACATGGTGCGCACAGAGAAATGACTGTGTGGATGAAGCAAAAAACCGACCATCTGCAAGCCAAGGAGAGAGATCTCTGGAGAAACCAAGCTCACACCTTGACCTTGGATTTCTAGTCACTGGAACAGTAAGGAGTCCATTTCTATTGTTCAAACCATCAAGTCTGTGGTACTGTGCTATGACCATGCTAGCAGGCTTATAGGGCAGGCGTTAGAATGGATGCCCTGGTTCGTCAGCACTCCCAAAACACAGAAAGCCCATCCTGATTTGCTGTTTCATTGCCAGTCATCTATGTCTCTCCTGCCAGACTTGAGGCCGGTATCAAAAAGTTCTAGTTTTCGTGTCTCACACCTTCTCTTCCTATAAGAACACCAGTCACTGGATTCAGTTCACCCTAATGGCCTTATTTTGATTTAATCATCTCTTTGAAAGTCCTGTCTTCAAATACAGTCATATTCAGAGGTACTTGGGGTTAGGGCTTCAACATGTGAATTTTGAGGGGTACATAGTTTAGCCCATAACACCAGACATTACTATTCTCTTTTCCCTTCATACAAGTGCACTGTACAAGTGCCTGGCACATAAGAAACAATATTTTTTAACTTTTAAAATTCATTTTATTGCACAAACCCTACGTGTGTGTTCAATCAAGTGATACAAAATACATCTACACTCATCACCTTAATGACTGTATTGAAATAACTTTTTAATTTCTATTTAATGACTGTTTATTCCTATGATAGTACAGAGCATACATTCATTATTGCCTGTTGCCTTGAGAATAATTTTATCAAGTTCCTACTAAAACCCACTACATGCTTTAAAGAGAGATTTTATTAAATGTATGGATTAATTTTGGGAGAATTCACATGCTAACATATGACATTTTTATCACGTGCCAAGGGATTTCTTCTCTATTAATGGATTCTCAAAATTTGCTTTATAAATCTTTGCAATTTTATTAAATAAGCTATGAACATTTCTTACTAAATGCACTCTATGTATTTAATTATTTTGTTTCTAAATGAAATTTGTTTTTTATTATATTGTCTTACTAGCTATTATTGGTCTAGAAAAAAGTCATTAATGTATATATTTCATTTGTAGCTTTTATCTTAATGAGCTTCTTATCAATTTTAATAGATTTCAAATTGATACATTTGGGTTTTCTGGGTAGACAATCATATTATACACAAGTAATGATAATTTTATCTGTTTAAAATCTATTCGAATAGCCAAATAAATAATAAGATAATAACTAAAAACACTTTTAAAAACCAAAAAATTTATCTGTTCAAAATATGTATCTTATTTCTTTTTCTTGTTTTATTGTGCCGGTAGATGTTTTAGACCAATGTTAAAGATACTGAGAAAGAACACTTAAAATAAAAAGATAAAACCAATAAAACAATGTTAAATAATTATCTTATTTCAGTCTCTAGAATTTCTATTTTTGCCTGTTGATTTCAGATAAATTTTCATTGTTGTGTTAAAGTCTTCTTTTACTACTAACTTTCTATCTTATCAAGAATATATTGTTGAACTTAATAAATTACCTCTCCATCAAATAAAGTCATAAATATTTTTAAAGCTCAAGCTGACTTGTACTTTGGAAAGATGACTTTCATGAACTGTTAGTTACGACCATGAGCACTTGTACCAAGCTATAGAGCAGCTGTGTTAGCATCATTCAAATTCTTGGCACAGTGGTCATCTGCTGATGACAGGGGTGTGACTGCTCATCTCTAAGGAGAAGTAGGAAAGGACCAGCTGTGGAAAGTCTGGTCAGTGCCACTGTCAAAATTTAAAATACGATGGTCTGGCTATCACGTAATAGCACCAAAATAAATGACCACTGCATCATGTGGCTTCGCTCCTTTGACCTATTGGCAGGATACACCAGGGAACAAAGGAAAGCTTCTGCCTAGGATGGTGCCCAGTATTACAGTAGGTACTAAGTAAGCATGTGTTGAATAAATGAATAAATCAAAATATTTAGGGTGTAGTGGGGTTCTTTCAAAGGTGGTTCTTGGACACTTCTTTTGCAATTTGACCCATAGTTTTTAGTCTATAATTAAGTTTATAATTAATTTAAATCTAGACTTTTTTTAGAAAATAGCTTATTTTACCCAAACTTTTTAGTTTTTAGCACGTTAACTTCATAACTTAAATTTGAATTTTACCTCTATGAAAATGCAACAGTCTACAATAGCTGTTTTGTTGTTATCGTCCATTAAAGAACAATTTGAGGATTTTTTTTTCCCCTTTCCCTTTTTCTCTTTTCATTGATAAGGGATGGGGTCCTTAATTTACACTTGTCTTCTTAACTTCTACTTTTACTTGACATAGAATGTGGTCTGTACACTTTTTGGCTTCACCAAGATTATTTTTGCGAACAATATTTATATTATTTTATGAACAACTGTGAAAAATTTCTCCCAGATTGGAGAAAAGGGGGTGTGTTTTCCATGGGACATTTGGTACAGTCAGTAAATATTAGGCCTTTAAATTACATGTGCATCCTGGCATTCACTGCCCACCCTCGCTTATTTGCTGGCTTGATGTAACAAGGTCATGAGTGAGCAAGTAAGCGGTGTTTATGGGTCATAGCTGAGTGAATGAGTGTATTAGAACAAATTGACGGAGGGATATATATATATATATATATATATATATATATATATATATATATATATATACTTTTTTTTTTTTTTTTTTTTGAGTTGGAGTCTCACTCTGTCACCCAGACTGGAGTGCAGTGGCCGCTCCCACCCACTGCAGCCTCGACCTGCTGGGCTCCGGCGATCCTTCCTCCTCAGCCTTCTGAGTAGCCGGAATTACAGGCATGCGCTACCACGCCCGGCTGATTTTTTGATTTATTGTAGAGATGAGATCTCGCTGCCCAGGCGGGTCTCAAACCCGCGGGCTCAGGCAATCCATTCACCTCAGCCTCCCAAAGGCGCGGGATTACAGGCTGAGCCACCGAGCCCGGCTGGGATATATTTTTTAAAAGGGCAAAATGTAAAAAGTCAATTGTAAGATGTGTCTTTTGACAGAAACATTTTAAACTTTGCTTAATAGAGTCTAACTTTCTAACATAAAATGAAATCATTGATATTTTAAAACATGTAATCTTGACACAATAGAAATGATAAATACAGCATTTGGTTCGTGTTGTTTGCTTAGAGACAAGTTCTCACCCTGTCACCCAGGCTGCAGTACCCTAGTGCAATCATAGCTCACGGCAGCCTCCAACCCCTGGGTTCAAGTAATCCTCTCACTTCAACACCCAAGAAGCTAGGAGTGTTTTTAAATGTATAAAAATAAATGTGACAGTAATTGTTTCTTTCCAAATAAAATATACATGCTTATCACTGAGAGTTTTAAAAAGGCAAGGTGATTTAAATTCTAGCTCCTGCATATAATAGAAATGTGTCCTTGGGTAAGCCATTTAATCCTTTCAACCACTTATTCATCTCTGAAAGGAGGTTGACAGATTGTTATTATCATGTCAATAAAATACTCAACACTTAAGAAGTTGCCAATGAGTGGGGAGCTCATATTTTTAGGAATTAATTCTTTAAGATTTATATCAGTTTGATAGTGTTCTATTCCCAAATATTTTAGACTGAAAGAAAAATTAGTATACAATACTTCTGTTGGGAGAAAAAGCATCTGCCAAAGTTATTGTTTTTGACTTCTAAAAACGAAATTAAAATTTGCAAAAGGTAGGCAGCATTTACTATGTTGTGATACTCAGATTGGCTTTTATTTACTGCTATTTTAAAATTTAAATTGTATTTTAGTAGAACATTCGCTTTTCTGTCAAAATATAGAGAATTTAATAAAAATACCCTCATTAGCTATGTCTAGAAAACATGTAACATGAAAAACAAAGCGAAAGCTGACACTTTAATGAACCAAAACATGTATAAGCATATGTGAATAAGCATATCTGTAAGTACCACTGAGTTCTTACCTTTGGTTGTTTTAATGTGTCTGTGTCTTCTGGAAGTGGAAGTCAGTGGTGTATCCAGAACAAGCTGGGAAATATTGTAAGTCTTGACATTGTCACATTCCAGGCCCAAACTTTTAAAAAAGTGATAAATATGCTGGGTTACTTCCCCTTTCCTTAGACATGCACAAGTAGCGAGTTTTCTAAATCATTCCCAGGGAAAGAAACAGTCCCACACGGCATTGTCAGAGGAGGATTTTCATGACCCTGCACTGGATTTGCGGATTTATACATGGATGAAAATAACAGCCACCAAATCGCCATTATCCTTTGCTTGAACCTGAGCTTATTAATATGTATGACAGTTAGGAATATAAGGGGGTTTCTCAGAGCTACGACTCACAAAAAACTTGAAGTCAAACCAAAGGTAATATTGCCTGATGAATTTTATGCCTAGTAAATCATACTGCTGATGTCACCCAGAGTTGAAAAAAAAGTCTTGAAAAAAAAAGTCTACGTTTTTACACAGTATGGTTAAATTTTCAAATAGAGTGCCGTCATACGCAAAATAAATAGGGTGCCCTTGGCCACTCATTGATTTTTTTGTTGTTGTTGTTGTTTAGTTGGAATCTCACTCCATCGTCCAGACTGAAGAGCAGTGGCACGCTCACGGCCACCCCAGCATCGCTGGGCTTAGGCCATTCTTCCACCTTAGCCTTCTAAGTAGCCGGAACTATGGACATGCTACCATGCCCCACTAATTTTTTTAAAATTTATTGTAGAGACAAGGTTGCACCATGTTGTCCAGGCTGATCTTGAACCCACAGGCTCAGGCAATCCTCTCACCTTAGCCTCCCAAAGTGCTGGGATTACAGGCTTGAGCCAACACACCCAGCCTTATTGATCTTTTAAATGTGTATTTTGTGGAAGAATTGCATAGCAGAAATATATTTGGTCAAGAAATAAAATAGGGGTCAGGAGCAGTGGCTCATACCTGTAATCCCAGCACTTTGGGAGGAGGAGGTGAGAGGACTGCCTGAGCCCAGGGGTTCGAGACCAACCTGGACAACTTGGCAAGACCTTGTCTCTACAATAAATAAAAAAATTAGCCAGGCATGGTGGCATGTGCCTGTAGTTTCAGCTACTTGGAAGGCTGAGTCAAAAGGATCACCTGAGCCGAGCAGGTCGAGGCTGCGGTGGCTGTGAGTATGCTGCTGCACTCCAGCCTGGGCAACAGAGTGAGACTCCTACTCAAAAAAAAATGAAAGAAAATAGGACAAAGTTGAGCTTGCCAGAAAGAATAATTCATACTTTAGATATGCAAAGATCATCTTAATATGCATGTTTGTGTCTCAGGGCATTTTAATGACTTAAAAGTAAACTTCCCTAAGAATTTTTCTGCAACATTAGACAGTCTACATACTCACAAAACTTTTGCTTATGGCTGAAAACCAGAATGACATGAAGTAAATCCTGCATCCACTTAGCAAAATTGCCTTGATTTCAATCTATCAGCCCTAGAAATACATCATTCCTTTTCCAGTACTTGCAGTATTTTTTCCTGCTGAATATTTAACCCTTAACCCAGTAACATGTGTGGCCTCAGTTAAATAACCACAGCTCCCAGTGGGATAGCTAGGATCATTTTAAAATTTATAAAAATAAACATGACAATAATTGTTTCTTTCTAAATAAAACATACATGGAGGGAGAATGGAGGGAGGAGACACCCTAAGACACCTGGCAGAGAAAATTAGGGGAGTCCTGAGTACTTAAGAAAACTGACTTTTGTGTTCCAGAATTTGGTAAATAATTTTCTATTTCTCATTATAAAGTAAAAACATGCTTTCTAAAATTTTGGTATTACAGAACGAAAGAAAATGGAAACATATTCTTATCACTTGGGGATAACCAATATTAATAGTTTCACGATACCTACCATTATATTTTTCAATAAAATCATTCTGACTTGTATTTACATTATACTATGATAATTTTTATATTACTAAATTTCTATCTAATACATCTTTTTAAAGATTATATGAAATTCTATCATATTTTATTATACTTTAATTTATTTACTGTTTTTCTATCATTGGGCAATTTTCTCCTGTGGTCTAAAGAATTTCAAAATGAATGTTTTTATTCTTAAGTCATTTTATATATATATGTAATATATATGCAATATATATAATGACTTAAGAAAATATATATACACACACACATATAAGTGTATATATATATACATATATATATCTGTGATTATTTAGTGTTTACTTGTAAATTAAACTACGAGATTAAAGTGTATTAATATTTTTATGACTAAATTTGTATTACTAATATAACTTCCAGAAAATCTGTGTTTACCTCCATTTGACTTTACAAATGAAGTAAATCACCATCATTTGCATTTTATTGCCTTCTTTCAACTCACTGATAAATCAGTATGTTATCAAATACACCATTTTTATTTAGCTTTTTGCAGTCTTGTACTTAAACACACACCCTTTAAGCAGCGACTAAGCATGTTTTAGATAAACTCATTTTTATTACAAACTTTCCCAACTTAACCAATGTGATCACTTGTGTTACAACTTAGCTCTATGCCAAAATGCTATGGCATCAGTCCCTTAATGTGAAAAGCTTCATCATCTACTTAGGAACATGAGCCCTTCGCTTGAATAACATGGCAGTGTCTTAAACCTATCTCTCTGAAGTTAATTGTATAAACCTTTCGAGAAACATGAAATGACAAGTAACATTAAAGTCACAGGTATAAAGGAAAATGTCATCAATAGAAACACAAAGAGATTCTCAAGAGGGGTGGGAACTTAACCAATACCACCCTGGGAAGAAGATAAGGCATCTACATTATTTATGCAGAGAACATGAAGGCTAAGGGACACAGACATTTGTCCGAGGTCCTGATGGCAGTTGCTGCTGTGTCAGGGTCAACTGAGATGCATACCCAGTGGGAGTTGCCAGATATGGCAAATAAAAGTAAAAATACAGTGTCTCAAACATTTATTTTATTTTTTTTTTACATTTTAGAGTTGTGGGGTATACATGAGGATTTGCTCTATAAGTAAGTTGCATGCAGGTGAAGTCTGGACTTCCAGCTGGCCCTCCTCCCCTGGTAGTGGACCAGGTACCCTTTATGTTGTCACGTGTCCCCGTCCTTCTTCCTCCCTCAGCCCAGCAGTCTCCAGTGTCTGCCAATCCCACCCTTGTGCTCATGGGTCCAGTGATCAGGATCCACTTATGTGTGAGAACATGTGATATTCAGTTCTTTGTTTCTGTGATGGTTCACTTAGTATGATGATCTCCAGGGCATCCGTATTGCTAAGAAGGTCATGATTTTGTTCTTTTTTTATGGCTGCGTAGTATTCCATCATGTATATGTACCACATTTTTTTCTATCCAGTCCACTTTCGATGGGCGTCTGGGTTGGTTCCATGTTTTTGCTATAGTGAATAGTGCTACAATGAAAGTATGGCTCAAATCGTGCATGAGACAAACTTATGCTAAAAAGGTATTATTGCCATGACCAAATGCTGTGAATTTTTATCAGTAGCTTATATGACCAGACACCTGCAAGTGTCTTCCCTTTAGAATGACTGCTGGTGCTAAGGTTTTTCATAGCATATCATTATTGAAGGTGGATACACAAATGGAAACAAAGACAAAACATATCATTTATCTGAAATTCAAATTTAACAGAATGTTCTGTTTTTGTAACGTACAACTCTACACTGAGGCCTACCTGACTTCAAAACACCACAGGGTTTTTGTCACGTGGATGGTAAAAACATGAAGAATGAGGTCAAATCACCTCTGTCAGCAATGTACCATTAACAGTGACAGCAAAGAATAGATGGAGAAACGCTTTTCACCAACTGTGACTCAATCTCCTCAACTTTAAGTTGGATGAAACTGTACATTCCCTTGCACTTTACCATATAAATGCAAACATGATAGTGACCATTGTTACTTTTTATAATATTATTATTGGTTGGGTGTGATGGCTCACACCTGTAATCCTAACACTTTGGGAGGCTGAGGTAGTAGGATCACTTGAGCCCAGGAGTTCAAGGCCAGCCTGGGCAACATAGTGAGACCCCATCTCTAAAAACATATTTTAAAAGAAACATTTACATTATAAAAATATAATATGATTGCCCCTCACATCTAAGGAATTTCCTCTTAAAATTTTCTTTTAATCACCTGATTTGGATCTATTGTTTATAAAAGTATTCAACTTCTATGGATGTCCTTAGTATTTTCATGTTGATAGTGCTCCTTGGGGAGTTAGTGTTTTCAGAAAACTACCCACTGTTGAATGTGAAAGAGTCTTTTGTTCTTAGTGTTCACTTTGCCCAAGCCTCTTTTATGCCAACCATTGCTGCCCACTTTGGGGGTGCTTTCTGAGACAACACGCTGGGCTTAAACATACAGCTTTTGGAGTCACGAGTCATGGGCCTGAATTTGACTCTCAGCTCCACTTACTAGCTCTGGGGTTTGGATTCCATGGAATGGTTTTGGTTTCCATGGAATAGTCATAATAATACCTTACAGGTTTGTTGTAGCAGTAAAATGAGATATACTAATACAAAGAGCACACTACCATTTCTAAACATTGTAATGCCAATGTAAATAAACTTCATGAAGGCTATTATAACTTTAAAAAGAGAACTATCAAATTTAAACTTTAGTTTACAATAATTAGCTGCATTGTCATGAATATGCATGGCTTCTTTTTTAATTTTTTTAATTTTTTTATTTTTCGAGTCGGAGTCTCACTCTGTCACCCAGACTGGAGTGCAGTGGCCGCTCCCGGCCACCACAGCCTCGACCTGCGGGGCTCCGGCGATCCTTCTGCCTCAGCCTTCCGAGTAGCCGGAATTACAGGCGCAAGCTACCATGCCCGGCTGATTTTTTGATTTATTGTAGAGATGAGGTCTCTCTGCCCAGGCGAGTCTCGAACCCACAGGCTCAGGCAATCCACTCACCTCAGCAAAAGCTGAAGATATATTTTCTGATTGGAAACTGCACAAGGTCTAGTCAGAGCAACCTTTCTCTAGTCCTGCCTCGGAAACAGATGGCATCACTAAATACATATCCTAAAAAGGAAACAAGATGGCAAGCTCAGGCATTTCCTCCTACATGTAGCCGTAGAACATTCATTTTTTTCATGGTTTGCTTGCCATTGGAAACTTTCTTAGATGATTTTGATGAATTATCAAAACAATCGGAGCAATGATTCGAGTAAACCCTTCTTCCTCCAAGTGGCTTAGCTACTGGTTGACATCAGGAAACTTCACAGAACCTGTTCTTATAAAACAGCCCTTCCACAATGAGTCTCTCTCTCTCTCCCTCTCTCTCTCTCCCTCCCTTCCTCCCTCTCTCCCTCTTTCTCTGTCTCTCTCTCTCTCTCTCTCTCTGTCTTACACACACATACACACACACACACACACACACACACACACACACACACACACACACACACACACTAAATTCCTTACATATTCAGAATGTCTCACCTGCCTTATCTCAAATGCTCCTTTCTTCACTAGTTCCCACAATGCCTTCATGTATCTTTTTCCACCCCCAAACTATCATGAAGGATGAATAGAATGTTCTGGATTCTTGGGGTCATGTGTATTGGTTGTGTGGTCTTGAGAAAATTATGTAACCTTTCTGAGCTTCAATGACTTTGTCTGTCAAATGGAAGTATAACACCTACCTCACTGGGTTTTTATGCAGCTGGATGGATTTAGCAGGTCACACACTGTTTGTCTACAAAGAGGACACTTCACAACTTTGCTCTCCCTCCTTTTCCTTTCCTCTGGTCTTTGGACTGTACCTAGACTTTGCCACACACTGCTGAGGCCTCAGTGTACCCAGCGTGTGCAGTGGGATTTTGGATAACCAGGTACACGCAGTTATTAAGTAACTAACATATAAAAACACAGAGCTGTTATCTGTACCTTGTCTCTAAACCATGACTTATGTATTTCTAGCAAAATGTGGCCAAGTGAAATAATTCATTTTAAAATTGTTGTTTTATGTGTATACTTAAAAATGCAAATTAATAATCCTTCATAAAGGTATGAAGTTCACTCAGGTAGCATGCATTCATCCCACATGCAATTCTGATGTTCTGGGCTCTCTTCCAAGGACCAGACGTCCTTCCCTCAGGAGGGTACAAGGCAGGGGACAGGCAGAAGAGATGACTACAATACAGACTGACAAAGAATAAGATAGTGCATGCGAGAAGCCCATGATTCTGGGAGGAAACCAACTGGACTGGGAGACTCTGGGGGCAGGGAGGGGGTGGAATTGTCTTTTTGCTGAAATGAAGTTAAGTGGAAATTTTGTCTGCATATGTAAATATACATAGTGGAGCTGGGCGCAGTGGCTCATACCTGTAATCCCAGCACTTTGAGAGGCCAGGGTGGGAGAATTGCCTGAGCCCAGGAGTTTAAGACCAGCATGGGCAATAACATTGAGACCTCA
>NW_007249841.1:228752-233318 GCF_000164805.1 Carlito syrichta | reverse complement strand
AGTTCTAGGTATTCAGGAGGCTAAGGTGGGAGGATCACCTGAGCCCAGAAGTTGAGGCTGTGGTGAACCGTGATCGTCCCACTGTACTCCAGCCTAGGCCACAGAGGGAGACCCCACTCAAAAAAATAAAATAAAATATATACCTACAAGGGGTATTCTTCCGATTTACACAAGTTTAAAAGGGCGAGAGTGTTGTGTTGTGCTGTTTTCCCCTCCAAAGTGTGATTAGCCTGACCCAGGCTCCCTTCATGGATTTTCTTTCCTGTTACCTGCAGTCACCTTGACAGCTGCACTGGATGATCTATTTAGAGGCTACTTTAAATCTGGCTCCTGTCTTGCTTTGTCAGCGCCCTCTAAATCTCCATAATCCTATTTAAACTACCGCGACTCATACATGCTCATTTGCATGGCATTGATTCTTTGTGTTTTCATTTCAAAAACTCTGTGATTTAAGGAATTCTGGCTCTTGGCCCTAAATTATAAATAGTTGATAGTCTGTCTTGCAACACACCAAGACCTTCGACCAGCGTGTCAATGTCTCCTCCATGTTTATAAGCGTAATAATTGAATGGATTGTAATTCATGGTTTCGCATCTGCTCCCCAGTAGAAACTCTAAACTTCAAAAGGCCAGTGACCGTGTCTGTGTTGCCCATTGCAAGGTCATTGCTGTATCTCCAGTGTACAGCTCAATGCCATACACAGTCCTTCATGCAAGAAATGTTTATTAAATGACAGGCTCTCTTCAAAGTATTGGGAAGTCAACAGTTAATTCAGCTTCTGCCCTTGTGGAGGATACATTCTAACAGGGTGGAAAAGACAATATGCAAAGTAGTAAACATATAAGAAGTCAGTGATTACTGATATGATAAAGAAGAAAGCAAGGTAAAGGGATAGAAAATGATATGGGGAGGAGCAGGACTGTCTTAGAGGGGATCTTCAGGGAGGCCTCATGTAGCAGAGACCTGGATACAGTAACAAAGCCAGCCACACCCATTTCTAGGGAAAAAGCCTACCCAGCAAGAAAATAATCTGTAGGTAAAGAAAGACAGGGAAGTTAGCTGGGTGCAGTGCCATACACCTGCAGTCCCAGTTATTCGGGAAACTGAGGTTGAAGGATCACTTGAGCCCAGGAGATCAAGGCTGCAGTGAGCCATGATCGTGCCACTACCCTTTAGCCTGGGCAATACAGCAAGATCCTATCTCAAAAACAAAAAAGAAAGAAATGAAAAAGCAGGGAGGCCAGTGTGGCTACATTAGAGGAAGCAAGAGGAAGAGGAATGAGGGAGTGAAGGTCTTAGGAGACCTATCCAGTAGGTGCAGCAGGGACTCAGTAGCAATTCAGTGAGAGGCAACCAGCTTTCAGACAGGGACAATAGAAACAGAGGTGGTGAAAGCGGGTTAGATTGTGGACGCATCTTTAAGACAGAGGCAATGAGACTTGGTGATTGATTGCATGCTCATGTGAGTGAAAAGTGAAGTCAAGATGACTCTAGCTAAAGAAGAGGTTGCCCTTTGACAAGGTAGGAAGAACACAGCGAGGAGCAAAGGGAAATTCAAAATTGTGTTTGGAAAACAAGCTGGGCGTCTCTGTGCCTAATAGCACCCATTAGGGTGGACCTATGAAAGACTTCTGGTGTTTTTGCACTTAGAACTTGGTCAGGAGAAAATGGAGACCAATGGAGAAATAAACACAATTGCCATCCGCAGTCCTCTGAGTGAGTGCAAAGGTTCTCAGATTTCATCGGCAGAGTCTGGGGTCCACAACTCAACTCTATTACACCATAATTTGGTATATGCAGGAAAATGTGTTCTTTTCTGAGATAATTCATGATTTCCATCAAACCGCCTCCTCACAATAGCTAATGAGAATCAATATATTCATTCTTTCAATATAGTAATGTATTTGGTACTCTATTAACTCTTCATCTCAATTAGAGGTCAAAATGCAATTGCTCCTCAGCATATGCAGGGACTGGGTTCCAGGACCCCAGTGTATACCAAGATCCGCACATATTCAAGTCTGGCAGAGGGTCCTGCTGAACCCGGGGTTAAGAAAAGTCAGCCCTGTGTAGACACGAGTTTCACATCCTGAGAATACCATATTGTCCATTTGCGCTGGGTTAAAAAAAATCTGCATCTAAGTGGATCTGCACAGTTGAAGCTCATGTCGTTCGGGGTAAATGCAAAATGTGCACCATGAGGAAATTGTTATTGTCCTTATTCATTTTTTAAAAACTGGTTAATAAGTGTTACCTGCTAGGCACTGGGCTAGACAGTGCCCATCAGGTCACCTCCCATGAAAGACAGTCTTGCTTCATAGTCAGAAGGACGAGCTTGGACATTAGGCCAACTTTGGTTCAAATCCCAGCTCTTATACTTGCTAGCTGTGCTGCCTACGGCAAATTCTATAACTTCTCTATTTTTAAATTAACTAGCTAGTGTATAAACTGTCTGCCAAAAATGGTGTGCCATATATGACTAAATTTCTGCTGGTGAGTAGACTACCTTGATTACAATTTAACTTCTAAGGTAGACTATTTTTAAGGAAACTCACTAATTACAGAGTATAAACATCCAATCTGCTTATACAAACCCTTGAAAGTTAAGTTCATGTGAAATCAGTCCCAGAATCTCTTCACCACTGAACAGGTAAATAAAATGAAATTTGGATCCTACAGAGTCACAGTTCTATCCCTGTAGTCATGTACTTACCAGGGTTACCATCATTCTATGGTAACAGAAATGACAAGACCCCTCATAAGTTATGATGCATTATAAAATCAGTGAATTATTTATTCTTATATCTGAATTTAACTGACCTTGAAAATCCATGGGATTTTGGTCACTCTTGTATATCTAGGTGATGGATGATAACATCACTCCTTGGAATACTGGAAATTTAGTGGACTTGGAAGTCAAACTAACCATCCTGGCTTGCCAATTACTAATAGCAACATGGTCTGGGGATAACTGTTTAATTTCCCTAGGTCTTTGGTTTGTTTGTTTGTTTTTAAATCAGTATTATTGGAATGTATCCTTTTAATCAAAGTATGGTAATTAGAAATAATAGACATAAAACTCTTCTCATGGCTGGCACAAATTGCATCTTAAATTACAGTAACTATTAAGAGTATTATTATTTTACAGTGAGATAGTCCCTGGAATTCACTATTAAATTAATAACTCACTGGAATAGTATTAAATTTCAGCCTGGTGCAGTGGCTAACACCTCTAATCCCAGCACTTTGGGATGCTGAGGCAGAATGATTGCTCTGGCCCAGGAGTTAGAGAGCAGCCTGTGCAGCATAGCAAGACCTCGTCTCTACAAATAAAAATTAAAATTACCAGGGCATGATGGCACATGCCTGTAGTCCTAGCTGCTCAGGAGTTAAGGCAGAAGGATTGCCTGAACCCAGGAGGTACAGGATGTGGTGAGCTGTGATCATGCCTCTACACTCCAGCCTGGGTGTCAGAATGAGACGCCTACTCAAAAAAAAAAAAAAAAAAAAAAAGCAGTAAAAATACTAGTTACATAGCATGATCAAGCCAGCCACAGTGGCTCATGCCTGTAATCCCAGCACTTTGGGAAGCTGAGGTTAGAGATTTACTTGAGCCTGGGAGTTTGAGACCAGCCTGGACAACATAATGAGACCTCCTTTCTACAACAAATCAAGTTAGCTGGGTGTGATGGCATGCACCTGCAGTCCCAACTACTTGGGAGGCTGAAGCAGAAGGATGGCCTGAGTCCAGGAGATCGAGGTTGTGATAACAGCCACCCCGGGAGACAAAGTGAGACCCAACTTGAAGAAGGAGGAGGAAGAGGGGTAGAAGGGGGCTGGAGGGGAAAGGGGAGGAGGAGGAGGAGGGGAAGGAGGAGGGGAAGGAGAAAGAGAAGAAGGAGAAGACATAATCTAAGTTTTGAGACCTGTTATCAGAAATTGGCATAAATCTCCCTTTCAACTTGTCCCGTTTCCGGCGCCATGCCATTCCTTCTACGGAAAGCCATCTAAGGTAAAACTGCAGGCTTAAATTGCTTTGTTGACTAGTTCGTTCTTAACTCTTCTCTCATCAGCCTAAGAACGAGAAAAGCAAGATTGAAGCCTGTGCTGCGAAACTATTAGGTAATACAGTTAATAGCACCGTTGACGACTAGAACAAAGGCTGCGTGAGCAGAGTGTTCTCCTCCGAGCAGGGGAGCTGACAGGCGCCCCCTCTCCCCTCACTGAGGGTCTGCGCAGGAATCGTGCCATTCCTGGTGGCAGGAGCACCTGTTACCAAGTGTCCCCACCGTGATTATATGACTTAACCTCACCCTTTGCCTCCGGTCACCAGGCCGAGAGATTTCGAGTTAACACACGATGTGCCTGCACCCGTGTGGTTTAGCGCGGATACCATAAACATTAGCTGTTATTATTTTGTGGGAATAGGTCTTTTCTGCTCAGGCATAGCTTCTCCCCAAAGAGCTCATTTCAAATAACTGTATGACCCAGAAAATGGGGCGGGTGGAGGGGAGTGCCCTGCCGGTGGGAGACGGGATGAGGGGGATGGATGGGTGGGGGGATGGA
>NW_007249841.1:227500-228378 GCF_000164805.1 Carlito syrichta | reverse complement strand
GGGAGAGCGCCCGCGGAGCCCCGCGCCGGGCCATGGGGGCGCAAGTGAGGCTGCCGTCCGGGGAACCCTGCCGAGAAGGTGAGCGCCCCAGCCAGGGGCCGGCGTCTGGGTGGCGCAGAGATGGGGGGGTGGTCCCCGGGTACGGGTGGAGACTGGAGAGGGATGTAAGACCCTGCACGCAGCCGTTCGGGGAATCATTCATTCATTCAGTCCACCAGTAGGTCAGCTCGTATCTGTTGGTGCCCGGACATTCCAGGCTCTGCTGGAAAGCCCGCGTCGGGCAAGGCAGAGGGGACTTCCCCGGCTCTGGGGGCAGCCGTGTGGATGAGAGATTCCTGAGGGTTGGCGGCGACTCTCGGGATGCACCCAGGAGACTCCCAGGTCCCGCGGAGAAGGGCGTTTCCTCTGACTCAGACTCACTTCCAGAGTCCGCGGCGCACGTCACCCGTGGGCGGAGGGCGCGCCCGGGACCCTATGGGAGCCCCGCCCCGAGCCGGCTCCACGGGGACCGGCACCGGAGGAGGTCGGGGACTGGGCGGGGGCGGAGGAAAGGGTCGGGGACGAGGGAGGGTGGGGACGGGAGGAGGTCGGGAACACTGGGGGAGGTCGGGGACCCGGGGAGGACCGGGACGGGGAGAGGTCCGGGACTGGAGGAGGTCGGGGACGGGGGAAGGCCAGGGGCAGGGAGAGAAGTTGAGGACACTGGGGGAGGTCGGGGACACCGAGGAAGTCGGGGGTCGGAGGAGGTCGGGGACGAGGGGAGGTCGGGGACAGAAGGAGGTCGGGGACAAGAAGAGGTCGGGGGGCGGGGGAGGTCAGGAACACCGGGGGAAGTCGGGGACTGGGAGAGAGGGTTAGGACACCGGGGGACGGCGGGG
>NW_007249841.1:191284-227480 GCF_000164805.1 Carlito syrichta | reverse complement strand
ATCCCTGCCAAGTCTCTGGGCGCGACCGGCCCCTGCTCCACAACTCGCCTCGGTGCCCACAGCAGCGGAGCAGAAGGCGCCCCCTGGGGCCCAGATCAAAAATCTGGGAAGAGGTGGGACCGGGAGTGTTGGGGGGGACACAGGTGGGTCGGATGAAGGTTTCGCAGCGTCGAGAGGAAGGCAGAATTTTAATTTACCTGGTGATGGCCTAAAGAGGCCTATATTATCGTATATACACACATATATCCCATATGCACATGTGTCCTATGCACACATATGTATCATATATGCCTTTGCAAAGTTGCTGGCAACTTTCCCAGTTTTCTCTCGGCTCCACCAGCTGCTTCCTCCACCAGGAGGGTGGAAAGGCAGCAGCCCCTAAGCTATGCCGGTGGGGTGGGGGCACAAAAAAGAGAGAGATGCCTCAACAAGTCACAGACTCTCCAGAAGGTGATCTGTGTTTTTTTTTTTTTAAGATGCGGAACACACTTCAGGGTTAAGTATACAAATGGTCATTGTATAGGTAAAGTTTGGGCCTCACATTGGTCCCCACTTCACCTGATTTGAGATCTGGTACCCTTATTGATGAAGTGTGTCGTTCCCCCACCACCACCCCCTGAACAGTTTCCCACTATTGCCAATCCCTTTCTTATAGTATTATGGTAATTGTTCAGAGTCTACAGATTCATTTTTCAAGGCAGCTGGATCCAGAAGGAGTTCCTAGATAGTCAGATCGTGTTTCCTTTTTCTAGAGAATTTCTAGCCCGGCAAATCAGCCTGTTTCTTTTTCTTCTTTTCTTTTTTTTTTTTGAGTTGGAGTCTCACTCTGTCACCCAGACTGGAGTGCAGTGGCCGCTCCCAGCCACCGCAGCCTCGACCTACTGGGCTCCGGCGATCCTTCCGCCTCAGCCTTCCAAGTAGCCGGAATTACAGGCATGTGCTACCACGCCCGAATGATTTTTTGATTTATTGTAGAGATGAGGTCTCGCTGCCCAGGCGGGTCTCGAACCCACCAGCTCAGGCAATCCACTCACCTCAGCCTCCCAAAGGCACAGGATTACAGGCTGAGCCACCGAACTTGGCAAATCAGCCTGTTTCTAACACACCCACCCTTGTTTGCCCAAGGATCTGCAAGGAAGGAGTGTGGGTGCATCAGACCCACTTGTTCCAGCTTCCGGATGTTTCTCCTACGTTGCTCAGGCACTGAGTCCCAACAAGAACTATTCAAGCTCAGGGCTCAGTTCCTGTGATGACCTCTGGTGACTAGTTGTGTGGAAAGCTAGTGGGAAAGACTTACAAATGGAAGCCACATTATGAGCAGTGGGAGGAGATGAGGCTTGGCATCAGACAGTCCCCTCTTGAACCTTCTTTTATAAAATGAGAATAATCTCTGCAGGTCACGGCTGTGAGCACACACATCAGAGCCTGGCATGAAGTCAGTAGAGAATCAATCCTTCACTTATTCATCCACCCAAATGACAAATAAAAGTTCCACAGGTCGCCCAGGGGCAGTGGCTCATGCCTGTAATCCTAGCACTTTGGGAGGCCAAGGTAGGAGGATTACTTGAGACTTGGAGTTTGAGACCAGCATGGGCAACATAGCAAGACCTCACTGCAACAACAACAACAACAAAAATAAAATAATAAGCTGGGCATGGTGATGCATGCCTGTAGTCCCCGTTACCCAGGAAGCTGAGGCAGAAGGATCACCTGAGCCTAGGACCTTGAGGTTGCGGTAAGCTGTGATCATGCCATTGCATTCCAGCCTGGACAACAGAGTTAGACTTCGACTCAAAAATAAAATAAAATAAATAAAACATGCTTCTTGATGCAGCTTTTACTGCTGGCCATGGCACTCACCATATGGTATAATTATTTGCTCATTTGCTTTTTCTGTCCCCCCACGAGAAATCAAGCGAGCAGCAATTTCATCTTACTCATGGTTGTATCCCCAGCTTCTAGAAACTGTCTGACAGATAGTGGATGCTCAATACATGTTTGTGGAATGAATGAATGAAAAGATAGCTAGTGTTTCAGAGATGGGTGAGAGGGAGAGTAATGCAGTGTGATGTCAGAGATGAGCTGGTTATCAGAGAACTTCAAAAGTGTAGGGTTGGTGAGGAGTTGAGGTTTTGTTATTAATTGGAGGAAACCCATGATGGACCAGGAGGATTAAGCTGAGGAGTGATATATTCTGAGTCACACTGGCCAGAGTCTGGAGGATGCATTGTAGAGGACGTAGAGGTGCCATTCAGTTGTCCCATGCTATAAGAATAGGCAGGTGTGTCATACATTGTTGTATGGGTATCTACTGGTCAGCAGAAGCTTGGTTGATCTGGATGGGTTGCCAGGGTGTCTCTGCGTCAGGCGACACATCCACCTGGGCCTGGCACCTTCACATAGATCAGCTTAGATCAGGTCTGTGTGTTTCCACACTGGGACTCAGACTGAAGGGGCAGCAGCTGCTCAGGGAATTCCAGTGTGCAGGAGAGTATAGCCAGCCACGAAAGCATGCGTGAAGCCCATCCTCTGCTGGTTTCCCATTGACTACCGTATCCCTTTCGGCCTGGCATCAGGAGAAGGACTTCTGTCATGTTGGCAGGGGTGAGGGTATGAGTGTTGAGTGAATAATCACCCAAACTATCACAGTAGAATGATTTCTTCAAGCTGGAAATACCCTGCGGTGATTAAAAACATAGTTTTTGACTGGGTACAGTGGTTCACGCCTATAATTCCAGCACTTAGGGAAGCCGAGGCAGGAGGACTGATTGAGCCCAGGAGTTTGAGGCCAGCCTGAGCAACATAGTGAGACCTCATCTCTACAAAGAAATAAAAAAGTTAGCCAGGCGTGGTGGTATGCCTGTAGTCACAGCTACTTAAGAGGCTGAGACGGAAGGATCGCCAAAGCACAGGAAGTGGAGGCTGTGGTGAGCCATGATGGTGCCACTGCACTCCAGCCAGGGTGATAGAATGAGACTCCCAACTCAAAAAAAAAAAAAAATTAGTAGTTTTATGCAATCACTAACTTCCTAGAAATCAGATATTCTATTCCATATAATACACTGGACAATTTAAATTCTTCTGTCTATAGGCAAATAGTACTTGACAAAGTATTTAAAGCATTTCATTTTTGTATAAACACCAATAATATTTTCCAATGGACTTTCCTTATACTTTATGTTTTTATATTTCTGGAAGAGAAAGACTCCTGGCCTAGGAATGGGCTACTTGGCCCTGGTTTTGGCAGTGACATAACTTTGACCAGTGTCACCTAATACCTTGCCATCAGTTTCCTTAAACCATCTTCCAGCTCTCAGCACCCATGAGTTTAGAACTGGCCTGTCAGCAACATGCATGGCCACCAGGACCATGAGCAACTCTGAGAACTAAGGAGGATCATGATCAAGACTGAGAACCATAGAGTCAGACTCCTGCACTTGACAGATGAGGAAGCCAGCCAGGAGAGATCACTCCACTTGCTCATGATTATGGACAGCAGTAGGGCTTAGGGCAGTGGGAGTTATATGACTCTACACAATATTCAGCTTTGGTTTTGTTTTTTATTTTCAATGCTTTATGTTTATTTTTGGAGTTGTGAGTGCATGTGAGGATTTGCTGCACAAGTAAACTGTGTGCAGGTAAGGGTAGTGTTGCATGTCTATAGTCCCAGCTACTTGGGAGCCTGAGGCAGGAGGATCTCCTGAGCCCCAAAGGTGGAGGCTGCCATGAACTGTGAGCATGCCACTGTACTCCACCCTGGGCAACAGCGTGAGACCCCGACTCAAAAATAACATAAAAGAAATAAAGTATGTTTCTTGATGCTGCTTTTACTGCTGGCCATGGCACTCACCATATGGTATATTTATTTCTCTCTCCCCCTAGCAGTGGATGTGGTATCCAGTGGGGGGTTGTGCATCCCTCATTCCCCTCTCTCCTTCCCCCCATGAGCAGCACTCAGTGTTTGTCAATCCCACCTTTGTGCTTGCGTGAGTGAGACCATGCGATGTTCAGGTTTTTGTTCCTGTGATAGTTCACTTGGAATGATAGTCTCCAGCTGCATCCATGATGCTACAAAGCACATGATTTTGTTCTTTATGGCTGCCAACTTGGTTTTTAAGTATGAAAGGTGTGCATGTGTGTGTGCTCATGTAAGCTATTGCACCTGTACATGGGAGAGAGGTATCAGGTTGAGATATAAGACTACTGTTTTTGTAGCATCAGACATCTTCAAATCTCATCCATTTCAGATCGTTCAACATAGCATGATAACATGAGCAGCACATGTTTGCAAGAACAAAACTGTACATTACCTAAGTGTCCACCAACTGCAAAATAGAAAAATTAGTCGTGGGATAGTCGTGCGGTGGAATTCTATTAGAAACCATAGGCAAAAGCAAATCCTACAGCCACAAGCATCAACATTGATGACTTTCAAAAGCAAGTAAGTCGCAGGAATGCATTCTGGATGATTACATTTCTATGAGGTGCAAAAACTTCTAAAGATATAGTCCTATAGAGGAATATATATAAATATATGTATACACACACACACACACACACACACACACACACACACACACACATATATATTTGAGACAGTATCTCACTGTCACCCAGACTGAAGTGTAGTGGCCCAATCTCGGCTCACTGTAGCTTTGACCTCCTGGGCTCTGGAGATCCTCCCCTCTCAGCCTCCTGAGTAGCTGGGACTGTAGGCTGGTGCCACCATGCCAGGCTTTTTTTTTTTTTTTTTTTGGTAGAGATTGAGACAGGAGGATTTCTTGAGCCCAGGAGTTTGGGTCTTGTTATGTTTCCCAGACTGGTCTAAAACTTCTGAGCTCAAAACAATCCTCCTGCCTCAGCCTCCCAAAGTGCTGGGATTACAGGCATAAGCCACCACACTGAGTCTTAGAGGAAATGATTTTTTAAAGCAAAAGAATGTTAAAGAGAAAATCAGGATGGTTATTACCTCTGAGGGGTAACATTGGTGTGCATTTAATTAATTTTTCTTTATAACTGACATATTTTCTAAATATTCATTACTCATTATTTAGAAAAATAAACAATAGCATCAAAGAAGTAATACATGTTTCCTACTAGCAAGAGTATAAGTTGGTACAGTCACTTTAGAGGGCCATTTAGAGTGTCTATTAAAATAACAAATAAGGACTGTAATAGATTATTTCTTTGTTGAGTAAAGTCTAGATTAAATTCCCCAGAGCCCTAAAGAATTACCCGGATTTTTCTTTTTTTTGAGTTGGGTGTCTCACTGTGTTGCCCAGGCTGAAGTGCAGTGGCACAATCACAGCTTATTGTAGCCTCAACCTCCTGGACTCAGGCGATCCTTCCACCTCAGCCTCTCAAGTTGCTGGTAGTACAGGCACACATCACCACACCTGGCTAATTTTTGGATTTTTTTGTAGGGATGAGGTATTAGTGTGTCGTCCAGTCTGGTCTTGAATTCCTGGGCTCAAGCATTCCTCCCTAACTTGGCCTCCTTAACTGCTGGGATTACAAGCATGAGCCACGACACCCAGCCTCTTACTCAGAGCTTGAGAAGCCAATTCTGATCTGAGGCCTCTTGATTCTTCTAAAACACTCCCAAAGTTCCCAACTACATGCCCTCCCTCACCCAGTTCTCCCATCTTCCCCAGGCCACTCCACACCTACTCACCCCGCATTCCTTCCTTCCTCCGATCATATCTGCCATAGGGCCCTCCCCAGCATTTTCTCAAAACAGAAAGCAGTTTAAGGTCTAAGGTCAGTAACCACCAAGATTTTATTATTTTTCCTGCCATAAAATTTGCAGCATTCATGTGCACCACTTACAATAGAACTTGCAAAATGCAGCCGAGATCATTTGCTCTGCCTGGCCACCCTCTGCCCCCACACCCCCGAAAATGTCGGAGATATTTGGTCACATCGACAAATATTCCTTAGAAGGAATATTGTTTTCCCGGAATGAGACCTGCCCACACTGACTTCAGAGATGGAGTTTTGGAATGGTTATGCTAACTACATAGTAAATGACATGAATGCAGCCATGGAATTCACTGGAAAGTCTGGTCAAATATTTTCTCAGGAATGAATGTAATCAAAATTCTTACTAACAAAAATACACGCAGTCGCTCTCCATTCTTGGAGTTGAGATGAGATGCCCACAGTGCTTGGAACAAGATTGCTAAGGCCTAGTTTGCTTGAAAAGGGACAGCAGTGATCGAAAACACCTGCCTGTTAATTTCCCAGTATTGTACAATATTCCTGAAGTAATACAATTCTCCTTGGAATATTTAGAAGCTTTGACTCAGAATTCTGTATTTCTGAAACAAAGTTGGTTCATTTTCAAATGACAGAGAGAAGCAAAATTATGTCATGAAAACTTTCAATTCAATTATGCTATTATTTTCCAGACTTTAACTTCATGGTCGTTTCTTAACTTTGTATGTAAAATCCAGATGATTCTATAATGCTTTGCCAGGATGCATAGATCCACTTGTGGATGTCTTGTTGCTAACACATTATTTAGTCAGACTGTCTTTTGTTGTTCATGTGCTTTCTTAAGCGTGCACGCGTGTGTGTGTGTGTGTGTGTGTGTGTGTGTGTGTGTGTTGGGGTTTCAGGCTGAAGTGCAGTGGCACAATCATGGCTCACTGCAGCCTTGACCTCCTGGGCTCAAGCATTTCTTCTGCCTCAGCCTCCCAAGGAGCTGGGACTACAAACACGCACCACCATACCTGTCTAAATTTTTGTAGAGAAGAGGTCTCACTGTGTTGCCTGGGATAGTCTTGAACTCCTGAGTTCAATTGATTCTCCTGCCTTAGCCTCCAAAAGCACTGGGATTACAGGTGTAAGCCACCATGCCTGGCCCCTTCTTAAGATTTTTTAAATGTAAAACAGACTTTTTTTTTCATTGAATTACAAAATTGTATCTGGTTAATTTTATTTTATTCTTTTTTGCTTAGGGTTCATATATAATGGGAGAATTTGCTTTTTTTTAAGGAAAAAAAGATGAGACAACATCTTGTCATAATATCACCTTGTTGGTAGCTTTTCAAGTGGAGAACAGATTATTAAAAATTGCTTATATAGTGTAAAATGTTTTCATTTGTGTTTTGGTGTTCAGCTTCCAAATTTCAAGATTTTTAATAATGAGTCTGGGTTTCACATTTATAAGAGGAATCCAGACTTTCATGTGAAATTTCTCATTTTAAAATGATGACAAATGCCACTTTAAAAATCATTTTTAAAAGCTGAGCATGGTGGCTCACGCCTGTAATCCCATCACTTAAGGAAGCTGAGGCAAGAGGATTGCTTGAGCTCAGGAATTCGAGATCAGTCTGGACAACATAGCGACCTCTTCTCTATCAAAAACAAAACCATTGGGTGTAGTGGTATGTGCCTGTAGTCCCAGCTACTTAGGACGCTGAGGTTGGAGGATCACCTGAGCCCAGAAGTTTGAGGCTGCAGTGAGTTGTGATCATACCACTGCACTCCAGCCTGGGCAACAGAGTGAGGTCCCAACTCAAAGAAGAAAACAAAAATGCGTGTTTCAGTACCATCCACTCAGGGCTCTGTTTCTGGCAAAAAGGGAATAGGCATCCCTACCTTTTCCTTTGACCCAACATTTCCCTCTTTCCTTTCTTCCAGGCTACATACTATCTCTGGTCTGCCAGAACTCCTCCCAGGCTTGGTGTGAGATTACAAATGTGTCGCAGCTGCTGGCTTCACCTGTCCTCTTCACGGACCTGAATTCCAGCACAACCAACTTAAGCATTACAGCAAATGTACAGAATGTGGAAAACAAATACAGCCTCTACATGGGCCTGGTCTTGGCAGTCGGCTCCAGTTTTTTTATTGGCTGCAGCTTCATACTGAAAAAGAAGGGCCTCTTGCAACTAGCCAGCAAGGGCAGTACGAGAGCTGGTAAGAAATACACACAACTGGAGGCTGGGTACAGTGGCTCATGCCTGTCATCCCAGCACTTTGGGAGGCCAAGACTAGAGGACTGCTTGAGACCAGGAGTTCCAGATCAGTCTGGGCAACATAGTGAGATCTTATCTCTACTCAAAATAAAACAAAAGATCATCCAGGTGTGGTGGTCACACTCATAGTCCCAGCTATTTGGGAGGCTGAGGTGGGAGGATCACCTGAACCCAGGAGGTTGAGGCTGTAGTGAGCCATGATTGTGCCACTGCACTCCAACCTGAGCAACAGAGTGAGGTGAAAGGAAGGAAGGAAGGAAGGAAGGAAGGAAGAAGGGAGGGAGGGAGACATACAAGTACTGATTCAGAAGCCATGTCTTCCTATCTCTCTCCTAGCCTCCATGTCCTTGAGAGAGCAGAGGCATGTCTCGACCTCTGACCTCCTGCAAAAAACAGCCCCTTCGACCTCTTCCGCTTCCACCAGTGCTTTCCCATCACCTCCTCTCTCTCATTCCTCTAGTAAGCCTGTACTCATCCACCCTGTGGCAATATGTGGGGTCCGACACCCATTGGTTCACAACTCCCACGGCCCTGGTCATAGGCTTTGTTCTAACCTTGGGTGTGTCAGGCCTCAGGGCAGGCTGGGAAATACAGGGAGTGCCAAAAACATGTCTACACATTTTAAGAGATGTTCTCTATGTATCACTTTTCGAAGGTGAGTGGAACGACGGTAGCAGCGTGTAATATGGCGTTCGCTCAACCGTGATTCTCCCATCTGTCGCATGGCGACACTAGTATTCATTTGATGAATGCCATCTTTTTAGTGAATGTCATGCTTTAAATGTGTAGACAATTTTTTGGCATTCCTTGTAGTGTCTCTCTGACCTTCTCTGTCCTCCTTTCACCGGCCCCAAGACTCTGATCTTCCCTGTTCCTGACAGGGGGTCTTAAGACCCTCCCCAGAAAAGGTCCTGCCCTATAAACAGGGGGAAGAAACTGACATCATGAAGCTTCCATAAAAAAAAAACAGGAGAACTGGGTTTGGGTAACTTCCAGGTAGTTGAGCATGTGAAGGTTGTTGGAGGTGGGAGCCCAGGGAGGGCGTGGAAGATGCCCCCATACCTCATCCTCTGTGTCTCTTCATCTGTATCCTTTGCAGTATCCTCTATAATGAACCAGTACATATGTTTCCCTGGGTTCTGTGAGCCACTCCCACAAATTAATTGAACCCAAAGAGGGAGTGGTGTGAACCCCAACTTGAAGCCAGTGGGTCAGAAATTCTGAAGGGCCAGACTTGTGACTAGTGTCTGGGGGGTGGGGCAGTCTTGTGGAACTGGGCCCTCACCCTGCGGGGTCCGACACTGTGTCAAGGTAGATAGTGTTAGAACTGAATTGGAGGGCACCCTGCTGATGTCTGCTGCCTGGGAGAACCCCCACATTCAGTCCCAGAAGCCTTCTTCTGGGTTGACAATTGACAGCAAAGGGACAGACTCGATTTGGGAGAGTTGTGCCTGACAAACAACCCGAGTCCCTCCCCATTGTCTGGAAGCCTTCTCCCCACCCTTCATTCACCACTCATCCTCAGACTCCAACTTGAACATCACCAGCACACAGGAGACTCGCTGATCATCCTCTGGGCAGGGCCCATGGCCACCCCTGTTATTCTCTGCCATTGCCCTAACCATTTCCTTCATTGAACCTGGAATAACGTGTAGCTGTACATCTACTGAGTTTTTTTTTTTCTTTTTGAGTTGGAGTCTTACTCTGTCACCCAGTCTAGAGTACAGTGGCACCATCACGGCTCACCGCAGCCTACTCTCAACTGATCCAGCACACCTGGCTAATTTTTTTACTTTTGTAGAGATGAGGTACCACCATTTTGCCCAGGCTCAGGCAATCCTCTTACCTCAGTCTCCCAAAGGACTGGGATTATAGGCATGAGCCACTGTGCCTAGTTGTTTATTGTTCAGCAACAACAAGTTTACTTGGTTATCGATAGCAAATTCCCAAGAACAGGAACCTTCCCAGCCCAATGTTTGGCACCTGATAATATTTGTTCAATCAATAGATGGATGACAATAACATTAGGCTATATATATATAATTATATTAATTTTTATATAATATACTCAATTATATAATTGAGTATATTTATATACTATATTAATAGTATATAATATAAAAATTATATACTATTAATAGTATATTAATATAAAAATTACATGTATATAATTTGTTTTTTTAGCAGGGTCACTATCATCCAGGCCGAACTGCAGTGGCATAATCACCATACCCAGCTTATTTATTTATTTATGTATTTAATAGAAACTGGGTCTTACTATGTTGCACAGACTGGTCTCAAACTGCTGGCCTCAAGAGATCCTCTCAGCTGGGCCTCTTGAATCACTGGGATTACAGGTGTGAACAATTGCACCCAGCCAAGTGTTTTAAAATTGATGAGAAAACTCAATGGCATAGGTTACAGATTCCAGTTCAGGGAATTTAACTCTTTGAACACCTTAGGAGAGCTTTTCACTCTTTTCAGTAGATGAGACAGAAACTCATGCCGAGGTAGAGAATTAGAGTCCACCTGCCTCATGCCGGTTACCCTCCACCTCATCGAGAGTCTAAGTCTCAAAGCTCTTATGTGAACCTGCTTTCCTTTATGATTTACTGGGTATGTTGATATCATTTATGATGTATGGTTTTCTGTCTTTAATTTTAGTCACAGCTGAAACAAAGTTTTCAGGCTTTAAGATATTCTATGTCCATCCTCTGACACAAATACAGTGAACTTAATGATTAAATATAATTCACTACAAATTGAAAAAAAACAAGCTTGATTTTCCATAGAAATCAAAGGTGACATAGTGACAGAATAGAAAGCTCTGAAGCTCTTCTAGAAGATCCTTGGAAATGACCAAGTAGGCCGGGCACAGTGGCCCACGCCTATAATCCTAGCACTTTGGGAGGCCGAGGTGAGAGAATTGTCTGAGTCCACGGGTTTGAGACCAGCCAGGGCAACTTGGCGAGACCTCATCTCTACAATAAACCAAAAATTAGTCAGGCGTGGTGGTGTATGGTTGTAGTTCCAGCCACTTGGAAGGCTGAGGCGAAGGGATCACCTGAGCCCAGCAGGTTGAGGCTGAGGTGGCTGTGAGCATGGCACTGCACTCCAGCCTGGGCAACAGAGTGAGACTCCAACTCAAAAAAAAAGGGAAATAACCAAGTAAATAAGCCAGATGACTTTAGATTTACTGACTTGACTTTTGCAACCATAATTCAATGCCTCTTTGAGAAGTGAGTTCTCCAAACCTTCCTCCTCCAGTTTAGAACCTGATTTTTACTTTTGATGTTTTCCCAGGACAAGGTGGACACTCTTACCTGAAGGAATGGCTGTGGTGGGCAGGACTGCTGTCAAGTGAGTTCCCAATACTAGGAGGAGCGTTTGCTTGTAAAATGACAAATAGATTACATGAAATCTTTCTATGTTGGTTAATTTATATCTTCCTGTCATGGACAGAATTTAAATCTAATAAATTTTCTGTGTAGGAGGCATGTCTAAAATATAATAGAATGTACGTAAACAACTTATTTTTCCTCTTCCCTCCCCTCACAGCCCCCCACCCCACCCTAGCTCTCAACCCTGTCCTGGAATTCAGGGGGGACGTTGCCCTTTGAAATATTACATTTTGTCACCGACTTCTCCTCCTGGGTTTCTTTTCCACAATGATCGAAAAAAGAGCATTTCTCCCATATTTTTTCAGCCCCTCCTTTGAATCTGTGATGGTTTAGCAGCATATTTTCTCCAGAACAGGAACATTTTTCTTGGCAGGACCAGAGCCGGGTTCATTAAAGGACTCTTTGGCTGCTTGACATTGAACAAATGGAGAGAAAATGAGGGTGTCACACCCTCCTTGCCCCAGACCTGCTTTGAGAGTCCAATGAGACTTTGTAGGATATGAAACCCTTCCTAACTGCTAACGTGATGTTTAGATAGAAAGTGGTGTCATGTCCCTCAGACATTCTTGCTGATTCCTCTCTTTGTCTTAACACCTCCAAACTTTCTTAAATCTCAACACTGAAGCTTCCCCAAAAAGGTTGTCAAAAATTATAGTTTCAGCCAGGTACAGTGGCTCATACTTATAATCCCAGAAATTTGGGATGCCAAGAAGGTAGGATTGCTTGAGCCCAGGATTTGGAGACCAGCCTGGGCAACAAAGTGAGACCTTGTCTCTACAATAATAATAATAATAACAAAAATTAACTGGGTGTGGTGGCACACCTGTAGCCCTAGCTACTCAGGAGGCTGAGGGGGAAGGATCATCTGAGCCCAGGAGGTCAGGCTTCAGTGAGCCGTGTTCCTGCCACTGCACTCCAGCCTGGGTGACAGAGTGAGACTGACTCAAAAAAGAAAAAAATTGTCATTTCACATAACTTGAAAGTCATTTTGCTCTGCAGCCAAACCAAGTAACACATTTTAGTATCTGTGAGATCATGTTGGAGGAAGAAATTGGGTACCTTTTTAAAAAATAAATATTGGAATCTAAAAGGACAATGAATGAAAATAATTTAATTGTGTACAGCCCTTTCAGTTTTTAACGTATGTCTTCTTACTTTATTTGAATAAAAGTTGACGAAGACTGTACTGGGAAGATTCCAGATAGATACATGGATGATTCTGTCTTTCTCTCTTGCATCTTTTCACCATGTACTCACACTTTAGGTGACAATATCAGGAGAATATTACATGTCTACTTTTGCAGTGTCGTATTCACTGTGTAAAAGAGTATATGCCGGTATTGAAGGGAGAGTTCATACGAAAGGGACCCCAAGAAAACAGAATATCTTTCGGAGGGTGGGTCCCTTGGAGTACAGGCTTCCCCCACTAGGAAAGTGTTCTAGGAACCCATCAGCATCAGGGTACCAGCTAGCATTGATGTTAGAGGTTGCATTCAGCTTCAGTGACTTTTTTTTTTAAGATTCTTTCAACGTGTTTGCCTATTTCATGATGGGTGATTTACAAGTGCACCTGCCCACACCATGCTGAGTGTTCAGTTTTTGACCCAAAACGACATGATATCCATGCCCCTCCCTCCCTGTTCACCTGGTTTCTCCCTGAGCAACTCTTTTGTTTGTTTGTTTCCCCTGATGAAAGAAGTCCTCAAAGGGAAAAATTATGCTAATATGGAAGAGGTGAGGGGAAAAAATGGCAGAAGCACTAAAAGGCATCAAAATTGACAAGTTCCCCAAACCATTTTGAGCAGTGGGAAAAGCATCTTGATAGGTGTATTGCATCAAACAGAGAGTGCTTTGAAGGTGATTGAAGTTTAAACATGTAAGAGCCAATACACAATTTTTTATAAATAAATCCTGGGTTTTTTTTAGGTTCCTCCCTTGTACATGAGAGATTAGGTAAATGAAAATCACACAGTATTTGAATCATGAAGACCATGTTTTCCTGAAAAGCTACTCATAAGATAAAACTATAAATAATATAAAGTATTCAAGGAAAACGTACTTTTCTTTAAAAAAAAAAAACTGCATGGCTCTTTTTATGAGAGCAGGCTCTTAATTATCCTGTTCTGTAAGTTTAGATTTGCTTTATGATGTTTTCCTAGGGCTGGGAGCTCCTGGGGATTTGGGAGATAATGTGTAACAACCAGAGAAAGGGAAAAAGAAAAAGTATGCCAGTGTTGCTTGATCTCTGTAATGAGCACTTACTTGGCCAGCAAGAAAACACTAGTGTGTGGGCAACCATCCAGCTGAGAGCTGTGAGGGTGATTTGGCTGCAGTGCTGAACTCCTGAAGGGGTTTCCCTCGCCTAGAAGTTTTTGGCCTCACACTATCTTGTGCAAGTTGAAAGCTGCTCAGATGAGAACAAGATTACAATCGGGAGCACATCATTATGACTTCCAGGCAGCTGCTTGATCCATAAGCTACGGAGATATCATCACTGGCTTGTAGATAGAGATCTGCGCTTGGCAGTGCCTGACTTCATGGGCCTGCAGTAGTGAGCCTGTCTGGCTATCTCCAACCTTTGAAGCCTTCTCATTGTCCAAGTTGGTATTCATTGTTGTTCATTTGCAAAACAGCAGTTATCCTTGTTCAAATAGAATAATTATCCACTCACCATGCAGCTACCTCTGCTAGATGCCATCAGAGGGACCCAACACATCTTCAGTATTGAAGTAACGAAAGTCCTATTAAAAATCACTTAACACGCGTTTTCACCTGTCACTGGTTTTTTGCATTTGTTTAATTTGTGCCATCAGGAACAACAGTGTATCTGCATTGCCTTGGCATCAATTGTCTCCCATCCTTTGTGAAACAAGGCCCACAAGTCCCAGATCTTAACTAGGTCTTTCTATGGTTGGGGATGAGAATCTACTGCCTGGCGAGAGTCACTTGCTTTGCTCTCCGACAGATGAGTCTATCTTTGACATCATTCCTTCCACTTGCTTTCCAGTGGGAGCAGGAGAGGCTGCCAATTTTGCTGCCTATGCCTTTGCACCTGCCACCTTGGTCACGCCGCTGGGCGCGCTGAGTGTCCTTGTAAGGTATGTGAGTGGCGGGGAGTTTGGCTTCTGTCAGTGTTTTAGGACCAAGATAAGCTTTTCCCATAAGAGACATGTTGCTAAGAATATCTGGAAAACAAAAACACAGAGAGTCTACACCAACCCGGTCTCTAAAATTTTGGAAGACCTGAAATTCTTTCGTTGACCCTGGAGAAGCTTTGGACAAGTCACCTAACCTTAGTCCACTCATTTGTTAAATGGGAATGATAAATATTTGCTCTTGCCTAAAAAAACTTACAAAAATAATTTGAGAAGACTACAAAATAAATAAGCATTTAGAAATAGGAAGGCTGTGCATGGTGGCTCATGCTTATAATCCCAGCACTTTGAGAGGCCGAAGTGAGAGGATTGCCTGAGCCCACGGGTTCAAGACCAGCCTGGGCAACTTGGTGAGACCTCATCTCTATAATAAATCAAAAAATTAGCGGGGCACGGTGGCGCATGCCTGTAATTCCAGCTACTTGGAAGGCTGAGATGGAAAGATTACTTGAGTCCAGTAGGTCGAGGTTGCGGTGGCCATGAGCATGCCACTGAACTCCAGCCTGGGCAACAGAGTGAGACTCCAACTCAAAAAAAAAGAAAGAAAGAAAGAAAGAAAAAGAAAAAAAAGAGAAAAAATAGGAAAGATGTCGTCATGGTCATTATTTAGAAGACCTGTGACGGAGCAGGCTTGGCCTCTTGCTAATGTAAAATCAGTGAAAACTAGCAGATTTTTTTATCTCTCACCTGAAGAAATTGCCAATATCCTGCTAATTCTTTCTGTTGCCATGGTGGTTGACGACCATTGTTATCAGAGGACTTTAAAAAGTAGGTTAAATTTCAACTCTCACTAAAATTCTTTCATTGTCTGATGGATACTCTGTTTGGAGACACCCCCACCCCAAGTTTTTTCTTTCTCTCTCTCTTTCTTTTTCTTTCCCTCCCTCCCTCCCTCCTTCCTTCCTTCCTTCCTTCCTTCCTTCCTTCCTTCCTTCCTTCCTTCCTTCCTTCCTTCCAGTGAGCTCTCCCTCTGGCCCTTGGGTTGGAGTACAGTGGTGTAATCTCTGCAGCTTCAACCTCCTGGGCTCAAGCGATCCTCCTGCCTTAGCCTCTCAAGTAGCTAGAACTAGAGGCACACTATCACGCCCAGCTAATTTTTTTATTTTTATTTTTGTAGAGACAGGGTCGCACTGTGTTGCCCAGGCTGGTCTCTACCTCCTGGCCTCAAGCGATCCTCCCACCTCAGCCTCCCAAAGTGCTGGGATTATATGAGCCACTGTGCCCATAGTTGCTTTTAGTACTGGAAGCAGAAATAATTTTCCTATTTCACATAATGTGGATCTAACTTTTCTGCATTGTTCTTGATTATGATCCCAAATTATTGCTTTCAATAAGCCCTGAATTCTCTCATGCTTGAGCCAAGCCACTGCTTTGTTGTGTTTTTTGTCTTTTTCTTTCCCACTCATCATCAACCTCTAGGAGAAAGCTTATCATTTCATCCACCGGCTTCTTATCATCTTTTTTATGGGACTGTTGTGAGAATTAGATTAGTTACTACACTTAAGGCCCCTGGAACAATTGTCTGCAATGATCCCTAGCAGGAACAGTGTTTTTGCATCAAAATTGACAAGTTCAAAACTGTTTTGAGCAGGGAAAAAGCATCTCGATAGGTGTATTGCATCAAACAGAGAGTGCTTGGAAGGTGACTGAAGTTTAAACATATAAGAATCAATACACAATTTTTTATAAATAAATTCTGAGTATTTTGGGGCTCCCCTTGTAAAAGCAATGAAGTAGATTTGATTGTCCATCAATTCTGAATTTCAAACGAATCTGTGTTTTTCAGTGTCACGTGGCATACCGCTTCAGCTCACTGAGATGCAAGGTGGCATGTTCCACCGTGGACTTCTGAGCTGTCATGAAGTCAAGGGGCAATTGAACCACAGTGATTCTTTTTCTCTTTCAACAGCGCAATATTGTCTTCTTATTTTTTGAACGAGCACTTGAACATTCATGGGAAAATAGGCTGTATCCTCAGTATATTGGGGTCCACTGTGATGGTGATCCATGCCCCACAGGAAGAGGAAGTTGCTTCTCTGCTTGAGATGGAAATGAAATTGAGAGACCCAGGTCTGTGATTTAACCTTTAAAAAAAAAAAAAACCCTCAAATTCTGCTCCACTCTCTCTCCTCACCAAATGGTATTTGTGGCAATATTGTAACAGGCTTCCTACAAGGCTAGTTGTGGATTATGAGACACAGAAAGCTTTGCCTGAGTACAAGTCTCCCAAAAAGATGGCAGAACACATTTTTACTTTCATGCTTCCCCTCTACACGATGAATGGGAAAGAAGGGGTTGGTAGAGACAGAAGTCTTGTATTTAAACCCAAACCTTGCCCACTTCCTTCCTCCAAAAATAAAAAATTAGTCTGACGAGGCTTGCCCTACCTAGTGTTGTTGGTGAGATTCAAGTAAGATGTTTGTGAAAGTCCTTTGTAAAATACTGAGAACTGTGCAATGGAATGTTCTTGCATTTAATTTAATCTCGCTTCTATTTCTAAAATGCCTGTGTCCTTAAACTCAGAAAGCCACAGTCTCAGAAGCATTTTCTGAAGTCAATCTCTTTTCTTTTCCCCCACAGGATTTATTTCCTTTGCTGTGATCATAACTGTGATCTCCTTGGTGCTGATCGTGGTTGTGGCTCCCAAGAAGGGACAGACCAACATCCTGGTCTACATTTCAATCTGTTCTTTGATTGGGGCATTCTCCGTGTCATCTGTCAAGGGCCTGGGCATTGCCATTAAGGAGCTGCTGGAATGGAAGCCAGTGTACGAGCGGCCTCTGGTCTTCATTCTACTGGCAGTCCTCGTGCTTTCCGTGACCACCCAGATCAATTATCTCAACAAGGCCCTGGATACCTTCAACACGTCCCTTGTGACGCCCATCTACTATGTGTTCTTCACGTCCATGGTGGTGACATGCTCCGCCATCTTGTTCCAAGAATGGAACGGCATGAGG
Source organism: Carlito syrichta (assembly GCF_000164805.1). Classification (NCBI taxonomy): domain Eukaryota; kingdom Metazoa; phylum Chordata; class Mammalia; order Primates; family Tarsiidae; genus Carlito; species Carlito syrichta. The sequence continues at coordinate 209,985 of NW_007249841.1, read as the reverse complement.
GCTGGAGATGTCATCGGGACCCTAAGTGGGTTCCTCACCGTCATCAATGGCATCTTCCTCCTACATGCTTTCAAAAATACTGACGTGGCCTGGAGTCAGCTGACATCCACGAAGAAAGAAGCCCTCTCCCTGAATGACAGTGAGAGCAGTTATGTTTTACTGGAGAACATGGAATACTCGGCCCCAGGATGCAATGAGGACATTACCTTGTTTAGCAGAACTGATGATGGAAGTCTCTAGAAAACCTGAATGTTAGCCAACACAAGACACTCGGAGAAGAGAAGGAATGGTGGCTCCTTAAAAGGACTTCTAGGAATGCTAGCACACTTAAAGTTCTAACTAATCATTGAGATGTGAGGCCAAGTAAAAATGGCTGACAAATTTGAAAATCAGTGGGGTAAGGTAGCTCACGCCTATAATCCCAGTGCATTGGAAAGGCTAAGGAGGAAGGATCTCTTGAGGCCAGGAGTTCGAGACCAGCCTGGGCAATATGGTGAGAACCCCCCCATCGCTATAAAAAAGATAAAATAAAATTAGCCAGGCATGGTGGTAAACGCCTGTAGTCCCAGTTATGCAAGAGGCTGAGGCAGGATCACCTGAGGCCAGAAACTTGAGGCTTTAGTGAGCTATGATCGTGCCACTGTGCCACTGCATTCCACCCTGGGTAACAGAGTGATACCCTGCCTCGAAAGGAAGGAAGAAAGGAAGGAAGGAAGGAAGGAAGGAAGGAAGGAAGGAAGGAAGGAAGGAAGGAAGGAAGGAAGGAAGGAGAAAAGAAAAGAAAGAGATTTAAATCATTAGATCCTCCTTCAGAAGACTTCTGCTGCTTTTCATTCCTCAAACTTACAAATATTCCCTAAGCATAAAAGAAGTCAAAGAGTTACATGTGTCCCAGAATCATCTTTCTTTTGGTCACAATATATTTGACTCTACCAGGTGGCTCTACCTTTCTTTGGTGGCTATTCTTAGACTCATGGCAATTCATAAATATAGATAAAGTTAACTATGTTCTGATAAGTTGAATATCAGTCACAGGCTCTCATGAGTCATGATTTCAAGTTATTAAAACTGAGCAATGCAATCACTGGTGCTTTGTTCTCCCGTCTGCAACTTCCTTCTTTTTGAACGAGATAGCTAATGGTTAACGTATTTGAGAGAGAGAAAAAAACCCAGACCTGCTTTGGAAACCTGTTCCTTAGTGGGCGAGAATACACAGGACACACCCACCAACGAAGAGCTTCTGAATTATAATTTATGGACGTGTCACAGGAGTTTAGTACCAGCTTAAGGCAGGAAGATAGAGGAAGGAGAACAACCCTTTCGATCTCAGGGGAAGGAAACACAAATGTTTTTCTTTTTACAAAAACACAAATACCCACACATGACTGTGTTCACAGGTTCCTTTAGCTCAGGCCTGGATGAAATTTCTGGAAAAGTCCAGGTGAATCCCACTTTGGAATTACTTGGGTTGACTTTTCTTCCTTTCTTCTACTAGCATCCTGAGTTATTTTTCTGGTTGATATAGGGATTTTTATAAGATAATTGCTACATTATTTCAAAATTATATTTTACACTTCAATTTTTCTCAAATGTTTTATCCCTGTAGGGTGGGTTTTCCACAGACTGTTTGGAAACAACTAGCAAAATCTTTGTGAAAAAATATGAACAAATTATCATAATGATTTTCTTGAAATGTGTTACTTTCACCCTTATTAAGGAAATTATAAATAGTTACTAAAATTTGAAAAATAGCTATATCCTACCACAATGAGTGATAGATTGTCTTTTTCTGTTAAATTTCATCTTGACCATGTTTTTCATACAGTTTTATTGATAAGTGCTTTGGGAACATAGGGTAGAGACTTAACTACAAAAAACTTTCATAACATTTTTCTTATTTCCAATGCTTGGCAGGATCACATCTTTGGTGGCCTTTAATGTAATGGACAGATTTCCTACCATTTATTGATTTTCCTGGAAGGTACAATATTAAGGTCTCAGAAACCACTGAAGGAAATAAAACCAGTCAGGTTTGGTGGCTCATATCTGTAATCCCAGCACTTTGGTGAGGCCAAGGTGGGAGAATTGCTTGAGTCCAGGAGTTCGAGACCAGCCTGGGTAACATAGCAAGACCCCCCATCTATACAAAAATTCAAATGATTAATTGGGTGTGGTGACGCACACTTGTAGTACCAGCCACTCGGAAGGCTGAGGTGGAAGGACTGCTTGAGCACAGGAGTTTGAGGCTCAGTGAACCATGATCGTCCCACTGCACTCCAGCCTGGGTGACACAGTGAGACCCTGACTCAGGAAAAAAAAAAAAACTTTTATAACATTTTTCTTATTTCCAATGCATGTCAGAAATAATATCTTTGGTAGTCCTTAATGTCACGGACAGGTTTCTTACCACTTATTCTTTTTTTTTTTTTTTGAGTTGGAGTTCTCACCGTCACCCAGCCTGGAGTGCAGTGGCGTTCTCACAGCCACCACAGCCTCGACCTGCTGGGCTCAGGTGATCCTTCAGCCTCAACCTTCCAAGCAGCTAGAACTTCAGACATGTGCCACCATGCCCACCTAATTTTTAAAAATTTGTTGTAGAGATGAGGTCTTACTACCCATGGGCTCAGGCAATTCTCTCACCTTGGCCTCCCAAAGTGCCGGGATTATAGGTGTGAACCACCGTACCCAGTCCTCATTTATTGATTCTTATCAAAAAGAAATTGGCTATCTTATTTCTAAACTTATTTTTCTCAAAGCAAAACAAAAATTCTAACCCAAAAGTTGCCATTAAAAAAATAAATCTTTCAGATTGACTGAATTTTTCTTTTTGCCTTCACATCAATGGTGTTAGTTTGGATTTCTGTTTCTAAGCTAGCTCAACACTACCCAGGGTGATAACAGTAAACTCTATTATTCAGAATGCTGTTAAACTGACTCAACATTTCTCCCTGTCCTGTTGATGTAGGCCTGATGTTCACATGACAACCTGAGAAAGCTTAAGGCCCTACAATACTGTTACAGCCCCTTTATCACAGCTCAGTGTCGAGTGCAATCCAGGGAGTTCTACATTTTTGAGAACGAATCGTCTATGGAAGATCTATGGGTTGATATCTCAGGTCAAATAAGTGTTTTCTCTGTTGATTGCTGTTTCACTTGAATTGTATATCAGATATATAAGCTATGAACACAAGTTTGTAGAAAAAGTATCTTCCGAAAAGATAGTGTTTGAAAATTGTACAAATTCTTTTAATGTTTTTCTTTCTGAGTATTGAGATTTCCGTTGGTTTTCCCAGGATGCTTCTTGGAGAGGAAGTTAATGACATTTTTTTGTCACATCCAGTCTGAGGCTGTGGTTACTCTCTGCTCTAGTGAATTGAAGTTTCAGACATTTAAGTGTCACCTGCTACAAAGTTTTGCCCTTGGTCCTTTCTGCCCATGTCAAAGACTCCTGGAACAAAGGATCAAAGTGTACCCTGGATTGGAAAATGAACTGGCATTGACACAGATGCCCAGGAAGAAAACTGAGAAAGTTGAAGGATGTGGAGAAACAGTGAAATGTTTGAAAAACTCATATCACTGGTGAGCATATGCATTAAAACAACATGCTAGCTGAATACAGTAGCTCATGCCTGTGACCCCAGCACTTCGGGAGACTGAGGTGAGAGGATTGCCTGAGCCCAGAGTTAGAGACCAGCCTGGGCAACTTGCGAGATCTCATCTCTACAATAAATAAAAAACTTAGCCAGGTGTAGTGGCATGTACCTGTAGTTCCAGCTACTTGGGAGGCTGAGGCAGAAGGATTGCCTGAGCCTAGCTTGTCGAACATACCACTGCACTCCAGCCTGGATGACAGTGAGACTACAACTCAAAAAAAAAAAAATGCTATTGTGGATATAACACTAAAAGTGTTTTCCCAAACAGGAAAATATTGTAAGAAAGAACAAAATGCTGGATCCTTGTATTCAGACTATATTAGTCTTAACTAGTAGTTTATGTGTTATGTATATATGTTAGGATTTTGTTATCGCAGACCTTAAGGTTGATTGTATGACTATCTGTACATGTGTTACTAAGGATCACAAAGTTGTGCTCACACAGGATAAATGGAAAACATTTCCTTTTTCTGTGAAGAAAACCGTTTCAGTTTTTTTTTTTTTTGGTCTTAAAATGTTTTTCTTAAGTCAGTGGTTAATTATTTTTATTATTATAAATTTGGCTTATAGGATATTCATAAGATCCTTTAAATTTAGCAGCATGAAATTAAATTAACAGCTATTTTTTAAGGTATTAAAGCAAATTCATGGAAATCACCTCGTATCATGCCTGGTATATAATAGGCACTTGATAAAAGGTATTTCTCTCTGATTCAATGTTTTAATTATGATAGTCATTACTGGAGAGGTAAGGATCATTGAGTGCCAGTTTTCTTATCTGCTTTATCTTTTCTCCATTTGTGTTACATTTGCTCATCTCAAATAATACAAGTGAGGACAGCTGGTCATGGTGGCTCATGCCTGTAATCCCAGCACTTTGGGAGGCTGAGCCTGGAGGATTGCTTGAGTCCAGGAGTTCAAGACCAGCCTGAGCAACATGACGAGACCTTGTCTCTACAATAAAATTTTAAAAATTAACTGGATATGGTGATGTGTGCTTGGATGGTAGTCCCAACTACTTGGAAGGCTGAGGCAGAAGGGTCACCTGAGTCCAGCAGGTCAAGGCTGTGGTGCCCATGAGTGTACCCCTGCACTCCTCCTGGGCAACAGAGTGAGACTCTGACTCAAAATAATAATAAAGATGATGATGACGATAATAATAATCCAAGTGAAAGTGAATCCAATTATGACTGATACAAAATCATTCAGCAAAATATCTTTCTTAATAAAATCAAAAAACTGAACTAAATGTTATTTTTACCTTCCCACAAACTTTGTGAAAAAATGATTTATATATATATGAAATGTTCTAAAACATTTTGAATAAGATGTACATGAAATTATATATTTTCCAAATGTTTATAGATATTATTAGAATATGTACAAATTTTAAATTAATGTTTCTTTATATTCTTCATTTGTAATAAAATGTGGTTTAATTACATCTCGAGTTCAAGTTTTAGCTTATGGAAGTTAAGCATATGTAATGACAAAATATTTCCTTTTTGTTTTGAGATTTAAAAGTGTTAAGGTTTAAAAACCAAAAAAAAGTCTGCACTGATGTTAATTTTGCTGTTTCACTTCCCTTGAAGTTGAAATCTGTTTTAGAAGGCAGCACTCCACAAAATCATCTTCCATATAACAACTGATTTGGCACCTGAACAAGAGACACTGTCAATAATTTTTTCCACCATTTCTACAATTTTTTTTTTTTTTTTTTAAGAGACATGGTCTCGCTATGTTGTCCATAGCGTGAGCCACCACTCCTGGCCACCTTCAGTAATTTTACTGAATAAAAGAGGTGCTCAAAGCAGTCAGTTGAATACAATCTCCCCTCAGATCAGAAAGTAAAAAAGAAGCAGCTGGGCAGGGTGGCTCATGCCTGTAATTCCAGCACTTTGGGAGGCCAAGGCAAGAGGATCCTTGAGGTCAGGAGTTAGAGACCAGACTGGGCAACATAGTGAGACCTTGTCTCTACAAAAATAAAAAAATCAAACAGTTGGGTGTGGTGGTACATGCCTATAGTCCCAGGCACTCTGGAGGCTGAGGCTGGAAGAACACCTGAGCCCAGGAGGTTAAGACTGCTGTGAGCTATGATTGTGCTACTGCATTTTAACCTGGGCGACAGACAAGACCCCAGCTCAAAAGAAAGAAAGAGAGAAAGAAAGGGAGGAAAGAAGAAAAAAGGAGGGAAGAAGGAGGGTAGGAGGGAAGGAAAGAAGAAAGGAATGGAGGGAGGGAGGGAGGAAAGAGGGAGAGAAGGAGGGAAAAAAGGGAGGGAGGGAGGGAGGAAGGAAGGACTATAAAACTATCTGACGGCCAGGTCTCACTATGTGGCCCAGGTTGGTTGTAAACTCCTGGACTCAAACAGCCCTCCCACCCCAGTCTCCCAAAAGAATTACGGGTGTGAGCCACCACGTCTGGCCTCCAAAAATATGTTGAAAGAGCTCACTGCCTGAGTGACCCTTTTCCCTCTTTGGTTACAAATCATGAAACACCTTTCTTCTGGAGGGAAAACTAAATCCTTCTACAAAAGTCATTAATACGGGAGAAAACTTGGAAGGTATTTTAATTTTATATGCAGAGCTTCTGTGGCAGAGAGAGGCAGTGTCCCCAAATCTCTGGTCCAAGCTCTTCCCGGGGGCTGTCATGTTACCATCTGTTCTGGAGATTTCAGTTCCCACCAGTGTCAAGTGCTTGTCCAGCTTCCAGAAGACAAAGTCCTACACTGAGGGTTCCCACTGGAACACTCGCCAGAGTAAGGTATAGGTAGGCCCTGGCAACTGCTTGGCTGTGGGAGGCAGACAGGTGAGGCTAGTGATGGAGATGAGGGAGCCATTGTTTCCAAAAATCCTCTGCCACCTTCCGGCTTCTGTGATCCGACCAGTAGCTCCCGGCTGCCTATAAACCCTGATCCGAAAGCTCGTGGACTGTTCTTTGAGTGCCTTTTACAGGGGCTCGCTCACTGCAGAAACCAAATACAGGGCCATGGTTGTTAGTCTCCAGAGAGAAAGCCCCTCAGATGATCCTGGAGAATGACATGTGGCTCCTCTTTTGGGTTAATCATGCCTACCCAACATCCAGAAAACAAATCCAAGGACACCCCAAAGTTGAAGCCCAATAAAGCATTCTTTCATCCCCAGGAATGGGCAAATCAGCCCTCAACTCCAAAGGCCTCTCTGCCTCTCAATCAGCTGCCTTTGTTTTCACTACTAACATTTCATCATATCACCAAAGGAATTTTAAATAGAACTGCATTTCAATAAAGGAGAGCTCTCGTCTCCTTAACCTGCGGGTTATCATGGGCAGGACTTGAAGGAAAGAAAATTAATTCCTCTGGGCAGAATGAAATGGGGCTCTTTGTACTGCTGTTACCTTGCTTGAACTTAATTCCTTCTGAGTAGTCGTGCTCATACAGGATAAAAAAGGCAAGGCTTGCTATCAGTTTTGAGAGTCTGTTTTTAGGATGATAGGGTATAGAGTTGAGTCACGCAGTGATTTGGTCTTTTCAGCAAATACTGAGACAGACTGGATCGAGTTTTCCTGCACAAAAGGAAAGGCTACCATCTGTGGCATGACGGTGCTGTCTCACTGTGAGACCCAAACTGGTTCAGATTCAGATCCAAGGAATTCAGCGCACTTCAGGTTACACACACAGAGCCACATCTCATGGGGAGGCGCCCGCTGATGGAAGATAAGCCTGCAGCCAAAAGGAAAACAAAATGTGAGGATGAACTGGTCCAACTAGAACCACAGTCCCACGGTGTGTTTTGCCATGTGGCATTGAGGGAGCTGGCAGAGGCAGGCCCCCACGATACGAACACAGGATCAACTTTCTTACTATCTGGACAGTTCTCATCCCAAGACAGTGAAGAGCAATCCCTGCGTCAACACGCCCAAGTGTCTGGTGTCTCTGAAAGGTGATGACTTCATAACCACGAATGAGAACACATGGGGTGAGATGTGACATCCATAGCTAAGCAGGAATATGTTCAATGTTGTCACTAAAAGGACGGCCAAAAAAAGCCTGGCTTCAGGCTTTTTTTACTCACTGGCTGTCATTTCTGTCATCAACCAGCAGACTCCACAAAATAACTCATCCCCTTTTAAGATACTTGTACCTCTGGCTCTTCCCCCCAAGGTTTCATGAAATTCTGCGTGGAGCATGGCCCCGGATGAGATAAACACTGTCAAGTTCTCAGTTTCTCAGCACCTGCAATATTTTGCTCCTGAGACCTGGTACTACTGAAATCAAAGGACAAGAAGCTACAAGCGCCCTCCTTCTGGCTCTTTGTCATACAGTATTGTAATCCCTCTGCTCCCTGAGTTTTGATGTCACAGCTATCCCAGTGACTGACACAACTGCTCCTAACTCATGTCCACCTATGAACGAGCAGGAGGGTGGAGGAAGTACATGACAAGTTAGCCAGGGATTGCCTGTTGAGAAGCTGATATTCATCAAGCACCAATGAAATAGTCATCTTTCTTCCTGGGTTCTACTTATTAAATAATCCTCACAAGAGGCCTCAACCCAGAGTAAACATATTTATACACACAGGAAGTATTTTATCTAGTGCAACGAGGCTTGGCCCTTGGCTGTGCACTGCCTTCAGGTGAGGGTTTTAAAGATTGCCACCAATCTTTTGGCCCCACCCCAGACCAGTTAAATAGAACATCAGAGGGGTGGAGTCGAGGCAGCAGTATCTATTACAATCTCCCGAGATGATCTGAATGTGCAGTGAGGGTTGAAAACCACAGATCTCAGCCGGGTTCGGTGGCTCAGCCTGTAATCCCGTGCCTTGGGATGCTGAGGTGAGTGGATTGCCTGAGCCCGCGGGTTCGAGACCCACCTGGGCAATTTGGTGAGAACTCGTCTCTACAATAAACCAAAAAACTAGCCGGGCATGGTAGCGCACGCCTGTAGTTCCAGCTACTTGGAAGGCTGAGGTGGAAGGATCGCTGGAACCCAGCAGGTCAAGGCTGCGGTGGCCAGAAGCGGCCACTGCACTCCAGTCTGGGCAACAGAGTGAGACTCCAACTCAAAAAAAAAAAAAAAAGAAAAGAAAGCCACAGATCTAATCTAAGATCTCACCTATTATGAGACACATCCCAATCCAGAGTCACTTTTTTTTAAGTACTGCCATATAGTATACACATTCTGTGGTTGGGATTGTTCTCAATGTCTTAGACAGATTTTAATCTTTTAAATAAGGTATTGAATCTGCTCCCTCTCTACCCTAACAATAGTTACACTTCCTTGAAAACATAGTTAATTTCACAATTACCTGTTTATAATGACTATCAATATATCTGAAATGGTTACATGATAATCAGAATAGAATAGTTTTGTACCAGTCAGTCTGGGCTGCCATAATATCAGAGAATGGGTGGCTTAAGCAAGATAAATTTATTTCTCACAGTACTAGAGACTACAAGGCCAAGATCAGAGAACCAAGATCAAAGTTGGGTTGTGGTAAGAACTCTCTTCTGGCAGTGTGGAGGGAGTGAGTGAGAGTGACAGTGAGAGAGAGAGAGAAAGAGAAGGAGAGAAAGAGAGGGAGGGAGAGAGAGAGAGGGAGTCACCCTCAGGACCTCATCTAATTCTAGAGCTTCAACATATGAATTTTGTGGTGGTGTGGGGAACAAAAACTTTCAGTCCAAAACAATTTTACTGTAAGCAAATAAGCATATACTGGCTAAGACGTATTGTATACTATGGCACTGTTCTAAGTTTTTCACATATAAATCTTACTTAATTCTAACTACTACTCAGTGAGATATGGGCTATCATCCCTCCCTCCCCATTTTACAGCAGGGGAGGCACAAGTTGGCAAAGAATTTAGGAAGCAGCAAAGCTGGATTTGAATACCGATGGTCATTGGCATGGACAGCAACCATTCCTATTAGCAGCATCAGTAAAATTAAGGGTTTGGTAAAGATGTCTAAGAAGATGAGTACAGCACAACAACTTCCATCAGAGGAGTCAGCGAATGTACTATTCAGGAATGGACTGGGCTCTAGGTCATTGAACATCAGACTCAAGGTAGCTTAAAGAAATAGGACCTGGTGGGGTGTGGTGGCTCATGCCTGTAATCCCAACACTTAGGGAGGCTGAGGCGGGAGTTCAAGACCAGCCTGGGCAACATAGCCAGACCTCGTCTCTACAAAAAAATCCCCCAAAATTAGATGGACATGGTGGCACACCTGTAGTACCAGTTATTCAGGAGGCTGAGGCAGAAGAATTACCTGAGCCCAGGAATGTAGAGGCTGCAGTGAGCTGTGATGGTACACTCCAGCTTGGGCAACAGAGTGAGACCTTGATTCGAAAAAAAAAATTTCTAGATTCTGAAGCTCCATCCCAATCTGCATCTTCCCAAGGGCCCCAGATGACTGTAGATACACTCATGTTCAAGATGCTCTGACTTGGAAGAGCCTGATTCTCGCACTAGGCTGCATTAGAGTAACCAGGGAGCCTTGAATTCCCAGTGCCTGCCCTGGAGATGTCGAGCTCATTGGTCTGGGGTGAGACCTGGGTGTTGGGATTTTTAAACCCCCAGATGACTCTAATTAGCAGCGACATGTGAGAACACCAGGCCTGGAACAGTGGCTAACAACCCTGGCTGCCCATTGGCATCACTTAGGTGTTGGTTTTAAAGCTACCCATGCCTGGGACCTCCTCAGAGCAGTTAAGTCAGAACTGGTGGGTGGAGTTGAGAGGGTGGGACAGACAACATACCCTTTGAAAAGTTCTCGGGTCATTTTTTTTTTTAACCATAGCTTTCACTTTATTCATTTAGTTATTCAATTGTTCTGTGCAGTTTGATACAATGTGTTTTATTTTACAATAAAAGTCAAAAAACACCACCATAGGCAAGGCAAAGTTAAAAGACAAACTGGGAGAAAAAATATTTATATCTCATATTATGAAGAAAGGACTAGTTTTCCCCCAAACACAAAGAGCTCTTAGAAATCATTAAAAAAAATCAACAACCCCATAGAAAAATGAAGTTCACGGAAGACAACTGGCCCTTCGACAAATGAAGAGAGGATTGGTCTTCCTGGTGAGATAAAGGCAGGATTTTTAAAACCTGGAAGGTTTCCTCCTTGAGTTCTGTTGGGAGCCAGCCTTGGAGGTCCACATGATTGACAGGGTCCCGGTGGGCCGAAGACCCCGGGCCACAGGGCGGGCCTAGGAAGCTGAGGCCCTTCTGTCTTCCACCTTTGCTGTTTGATACGGTTGAAGAAATTCTGTGCAGTCGTGGAAGAAGAAAATGGCATGTTTATGCAAAGTACTCACACCTAACCTGAGAATGTCATGGTTCATTTTCCCATTTTCCCACTATGCCACTTGGCCTTTTCTAACATATGCAGGGGTTAAACTCTGAAGCACATCAAGAATGCTTTCTTTCGCTTGGTTATAAGTTACTAGATATTGCTTGAGTAAAAAATGATATAAGTATATTCACTCCTTATTTGATTTAGAATTACGCAGCTTAGTGTTCAGACATAAGGTTTTTTAGAAGTACAAGTTTATGGTAAGTTCATTATGAGCTCATTATAAGTTCTAACACTTATCTAGGAGTTATGTAGGTGATTTATAATACTGTCTTCACAGACTTAGGATAAAGATTAATCGTTAAGGTTTTTACTTAATTCTATAGTTAAATTTTAAGTAAATGTTTATAGAGTGGGTTTTCACTGAATTCATAATATACTAATTAGATACGTTTATGATAATTAACTAAATACAGAAAGCAACCTTGGGGGCCTGGGAAATGTCATTAAAAGCTTCTTTTGAATTTTCTTTAGAAATAAACACTGCAGGATAAGAGAAAAGTAACGAAGACACCTGGACAAGAAAGGCGATTGCAAAAGCTTTGAAGGTCGTAAAAGCCCAAAAGAGAAGAACTGCTACATGAAGGACCATGCACCTGGGAACTTTCTTGAAGCACTTCAAGGACTGTAATGTGGGACTCCTTTGAAGAGAGTTGCTGGCAGTGCTATTCTTGACATGATAATTGTTTTATCCATGTATTAATCATAATTGGTAAATGTAATATCATACAAGTTTATATATTCAATATACATATGTATGAGGGTTGACAAAAATTATTAGGCTCTGGTTATGTTTAACAAGGTTTTTACTTTGAGTCATTAAGTTTTAGTGCTATAGTTTAGTGTTTTATAGCTACTTTGAAGATTGTTTTAAGTTCATAAGTTTAAGTTCACACAATGATAAAATTGGTGCCTCAAAGATAATAATAATTGCTCCACTGCCTATCTTAAGACAAAGATGTTTTCCAGGATTTTGCCAAGCATAAGGGAAAACAGCCAAATCACCATTATCCTAAACTTAAAAGCTCATTGGCAATTATGCAACCATAATAATTTTAGTTGTGTTAGTTTTATTTCATTATGTTTAGTTCACTTCATATGTTTATTCAGAGTAAAGATTAGTGTATGTATCTTCACAGTAAGTGACTTTCATAGTTATTCTTTAAATGCTAGCCACTGTTCTTTGGTCAAGTTAATGGGCTTCATATTCCTACTATCACTAGGTACAATCTATAGTTTTGTACTAGTGATTTTAAGGCTTTTTTAATTAGACAAGTGATGTGGAACCGAAGTCAAAGTAAACCTTGTATGCATTATGTTTAGTTTAAGTGAAACTCCTTTTACACTTATCTCAAGACTCATTAACTGAAAGTAGATAGTGTTTTTGGCTTATTCGTTTCTTCTAAAGACCGCTAGATGGTGGTAACTTTTAAAGCATATGTACATGAAGGAATTTTCTTTGTCTTGCCCCTTTTACAAATGCTATAAAAGCTTTCTGTTAACTAATAAAGGATGTCATCTGTTCAGGAAGCAGGTGTCCGAGTAAAAGATTTTCGTCTTTCGCCTACCCGTCTCTCCTTCAGGAGATCTCACGACCTGGCAAAGGGGCTGGACCCCTTCAGAGTTCCCTTAAAAATCTAGGTCAGATCTTTTTTACTTCCTGCCTCAGACCCTGTAGGTGCTTATATTCTTATGTATTCAAATCATGTCCTGATCTGTTAACCCTGCATGGTTTTCTCCGAAAGAAAGTTTTAGGGATCCAGTGCACATGAAGCACTACTTCCTATCCTTCCCTACCACTATCCCTGTAGCGTTCCATCATCCAGTAATGAAAGCACAGCCAAGTCACCTATAAGGTTGTCCAAATGTCCACTAATAGGCAGCAGCCCCACATCAGTCTGTCCTATGGGATCATGGGCCTGGAAGTGGTTTTAAAGTAGTGGCTTTCAATGCTATCCAGTTTACCCTTCAAACTTCACACGCACTGAAGTTGGAAACCTGCAGACCAGGGACATGGAAGGGACATTAGCTGAGGTGGGGTAGGGGTACTTCCTTGTGAAGAAAGCCTGAGAGCAAGCAACAACATCTGAGAATAGCTGTGCTGGCTGCCCCATGTCTGCGGGCGTAGGTCAGGCAGCCCCGGTTTAAAGCTTTTTGAGTTTCTCTTGGAGCCCTCAGAGCTGGCTTTGATGCCTGTCGATGCGGTTCTGGAGGCTGGCTATGTCTGCAGCCAGCTGCAGGCCTTCCTGGAAGCTAGCTTGGGCCTGCCATAAATTGCGAGGAACCAGGATTCCAAACCAGTTCAGCGGATCCTGGGTGGTCCTGGAGGGCTCCGGGTCTGGGGTCCTAGTGGGACTCTTGGGCCTGCGTAGAGCTGCGGGCTCCACCTCCTTGGGGATCCGGGCGCCAGCTGTCACCATCCTGAATGTCTGGAGTCCGTCCTGGGTCTCGCTGGCTTGGATACAGACCGGGGGCTCCGTGGCGGACGCGTACTGCAGCGTTCCCACGGACTTGGCACCCGTGGCGTAGCGCGCCTTGGCTAGCGCGAGCCAGCCCTCCTCTCCACCCCGGCGTTCAGCACCGCCCGCTTCGCCTCCAGCTCCTGCAGTTCCTCGAGCAGCCGCAGGGTCAGTGCGTCCTTCTCCACGCGCAGGTGCAAGGCCGCCATGGGTGCACACCAGGCGCCAGGCGGGATGTGGAGACCCTTGGGTCATTCTAATGTGTGCAGACCACCCAGGAGGAGGAAGAGAGACATCCACACCCCCAGCCTAGGGCATTGTGGCAGAAGGGGTGGGGATTGTTGGGTGGGCCAGCTGGAGGGACTGGCGAGGGCAAGGAGGCCTTTGCTCTGATTGCCATTTAGATTCCTGGAGGGAATGTCTGCAGGGTTGCTGCCAAGTCTGGAAGCAGCCATGGTGAGAGAAGCCCTGCACTCAGCGCGGTCACACTGGTGGAGAGGAGCCGGGAGTTCAGAGTTACAGAGTCTTAGCTTTCTGGGCCATTTTCAGTCCCCACGGGGTGTGGACAGGACCCAAAAACTCCCACGTGTGCTCAAGGTGGGACTCCAGAAGCAGCTGAGCTGTATGCCAAGGCATAGTCACAGCGCCCAGTATTAGATACCACCTCGTTCTGGGCTGCCAGGCCAGACCTGGGGGCCGGTGGAGGCTGTAGTGGGACCAAAGCTTCACACCAACCACTGACAGTGCACCCGGGGCTGGAGTGAGGCCGTATTACAGGTGTGAGCCACCAGACTTCTTGTTTTGAAAGTGGCATGGCACCACCCTGGCCTCCAGAGAGACATGATTCAGCTGCCATCTCTCTGACCAGCTGAGTATGGGAGCTCCCTGGGCGAAGAGGGGCTGATCCCCCTGTCTGGACCTGGACCCCAGGCCAGGATGGCTGGACTGGGCAGTTGGTGTCAGTCTCTCTCTGCTGCCAAACACAGGGGCGGTTGAGACTCTTCACACACCACTCCTTGGGCCCCACTACAGAGGGCCCACGCAGACAGCAGGGGGTTCTCAAGCCAGACCAGGACAGTCCTGACAACACCCAGGAGGGGAAGCAGGTGCTGGGAGGGCAGGACAGGCTTGGCTGGAGCGGCACGTCAGGGTGGGACCTACCAGTGTGAAGCTCGCACAAGGCTGCTTCCAAGTCACTAATGAGCCACAGCTGGCTTGTGTAACCTGCAGACACCCTTGGACTTGGGCCCCTGCATGACCATCTCTTTCCCGCTACACATCCCTTTGGAAGTCTGCTGAAGCCTGTGCAGCCCTCTTCAGAAGAATCATTTTAAATGCATCTAACGGGGCTATACAGAACTAAAATGGAAACCAATTACATTGACATGGTTATCAAAATATTTAAAAACAAATGTGTGCTTTCATACTATGTCTCTTATTGTGTTAAATGACAGTTTTAAAAGGCATCGTGACTTTGAGGCAGAGATGATGTAAATTCAATCTCAAGAAAGCTGAGTGACTCCCCCGTGATGTGAAAATAGATGTTCGTGTTTTGGCAAAGTCACAGAAGCTGCTTCTGTTACACACCAGGGTTTTGTTGTGCTCTGTTTACCCTACATTTAGAATTGCAGGACATTCTCAAGTTGAGTGGGAGATTAGGAAAAAATAAAGATGTGATGTTTTTTCCCATCCAAGTTCACAGACCTCCTTAATCCCAGGTCTAGAACCTCTGTGTTCTCAAGCAGGGGTAATGTCCTCTCCCACTCGCAGGGGACAGTGGGCAATGTTCTAGAGATATTTTTGTTTTTTGCTTCTCGGGGAGGAGCATTGGCATCCAGGGGGCCAAGGCCAAGGATGCTGCTAAATGTCTGACCATGCACACCCATCACATCACATCTCAAGCCAGACCAGGGACTGTCCCGACAACACCTGGGAGGGGAAGCAGGTGCTGGGAGGGTGGGAAGGACTTGGCTGGAGCAAGCCTTGACGTGAACAGGGCTGAGATGGAGCAATCCTGAACTAGAGGAGGAGCTCCTGGTCTGGAGAAACCAGAGTCAGGAGGAAGAGGAGGTCTCCAAAGGAGCTGAGAAGTCTGCTTCTGGCCCAAGTCACACATCCGGTCCTTAGGAAGTCTCACAGCCACATCATCTCTTCATCACCTGAGCATCTAGATGCATCTATGGTAACAATGCCAGGCAGACACCAGGAAAGAGTACAAGTCCAACACAGGCAAAGGGACTGGGTGAGTCACAAAGAACAACACAACTCACTGGTGGAAAGGCATTTGGTTTGGAAAGTCGAACTCCATGAAACCAAGGCATCCCACCCCCTCTTTCTTCCCAGGAGAAAGAGGCTCTCAAGTCCCATGCTTCACGGTTGGGCATGGTGGCTCACTCCTATAATCCCAACATGTTGGGAGGTGGGGGCAAGAGAATTTCCTAAGTCCAGAGTTCAAGACCAGCCTGGGCAACATGGCAAGACCTCGCCTCTACAATAAGTCAAAAAATTAGCCAGGTGTGGTGGCACACACCTGTGGTTCCAGCTGCTTGGAAGGCTGAGGCAGGAGGATTGCCAGAGCCTACCAGGTCTAGGCTGCAGTAGCTGTGAGCATACCACTGCACTCTGGCCTCAGCAACAGAGAATCCGATCCAAAAACAAACAAATAAACAAAAAGACCGGTGCTTCTTACACAATCAGACTCCCCAGGATGAAAATAAGTCGTATTTGAGATTTGGCTCAATCCAGGTGTCACCGAAGGTGAGTGGGTGGGGTTCAGTGCTCAGAGATTAAATACAGGAACAGCTGGTCTCTGGCAGGAGGCTGGCCTCCCGAGGCTGTCGGCTGATGTGGTGGGTGGTGACACAGACTCTTGTCCTTGACCACATTTGCCTTAGGCTTTTCGGAGTCTTCTTCTAGCTGAAGTCTCATCTGGGCCTACCCTTGGTCTGGTTTTAGCAAGAATTCCGCTAAGTCGGTTTAGCGAGGATTCCTCCACCCCTGATATCTGATCAAATTCTTCATCCTCCACCGTAAATGTCTAAAACTTCAGACTTTAGTTAGAGTCAGCCAGTTCAGCAAGAATCTTCCTCACAGTCCTTGCTACCTCCTTTTAGTAATTTCGTATCCACTGACCCTTCACTCTGGATACAAATGCCCAGCTATCTAGATTCAGAGTTCAGTCTCTCTCCCCTGCTGCAATAGTCTCAAACGAAGTCTTCCCTACCATTTGAACAAGTGTCCACATAATTTCTGAGTCTGGGTCTTACTCCGTCATCCAGGCTGGAGTACAGTAGCATGATCACAGCTCACTGCAGCCTCAACCTTCTGGGCTCAGGCGATCCTTCCACCTCAGTCTCCCAAATATCTGGGGCTACAGGTGTGCACCACCACACCCAGCTAATTTTTTTTATTTTTGTAGAGACGAGGTCTTACTATGTTATCCAGGCTTGTCTCGAACTCCTGGGTTCAAGCAATCCTCTTGCCTTGGCCTTCCAAAGTGCTGGGATTATAGATGTGAACCACCACGTCTGGCCATAATTTTTATTTAACAGTCAAGGCCTGAGTTCTCCAGCACCGAGGATGGAAGAGTGGCCCCAGGATGTGCGGGGAGCTGACCACTAAGAGAAATGCCTTGAGGACAGGCTCCTAGGGGCCGTCAGCAAGGACTCCACTGTCAGCAGGGAGGACTCCTGCGAGGGAACCCTCCATGCCTGACAGAAACAGAGGACTGGGCCAGCTGCATCCTGAAAGAGGCAGAGCATCAGAGCTCACAGGGCCCGGGACAGCCACCTCCCACACCCCACACACTAGCTCAATTTTCCCATGTATCAAGGAATCTCTGGGATCCTTGTACCTCCTTGGGGCATCAAGCATAGCATCCCCCACAAAAGGGATGTACCCCCAACCACAGCAAGGAAGAGACTCAGAACCAGATGTAACAGGATTCAGAAAACCCAACTTATGCTCCTCACACAGAGCACTGGGCAGTACATCTGCACTGGCCATGTGTGAGCACATCTCAGTGTGCTCCAACATTCTCCAGTGAACATCCAGCTTCTCTCTGCAAAAGAAGAAGGAAGCACCTCTCTGTGTGTGGCCCAGGCAGATGGCTCTGCCCGGTGCTGATCCTTGCTCTTATAGTGAATCGTGTCATTGACTGGAGCTCATCTGTCTTCTTGTTTTTTGCTTTTTGTTTTTGAGTTGGAGTCTCACTCTGTCACCCAGGCTGGAGTGCAGTGGCACCCAAGCGTCAACTTGCTGGGCTCCAGCGATCCTTCTGCCTCAGTCTTCCAAGTAGTTGGAACTACAGTCGTGCACTACCATACCCGCCTAATTTTTTTATTTATTGTAGAGACAAGGTCTTGCCAAGTTGCCTGGGCTGGTCTTGAACCGCGGGCTTAGGCAATGCACTGGCCTCGGCCTCCCAAAATCCTGGGATTACAGGCTGAGCCACTGAGCCCGGACCGGTGCTCATCTGTTGTATGTCCTCTTCTGCATCTCGTACCGTTTATGGCTGATATTTTTCTACCCATACAGCTGTCACCCAGATGTGAAATCCTTGACTTCGCCGGACACCCTGGCTGCTGGGATGTCTGGGATGTCATGTATTTGCCAGCCAGATGTTAGCTGACATTCTTTCTATTTTCAGAATCTAGTTAGGTTAGCTGAAACAACCTCCATCCCATTCTCTGTGTAGCAATTGCACAACTGATAACGAGTGGGAACACACACAAAATGGAATTATCTTTTGGAGGGTGGACCCTTTTAGTACAGGCTTCCCCCACTAGGTAAGTGTTCTAGAAACCCATTGGCATCAGAATACCAGCTAATATTGTGAGAAGCTACATTCAGCTTCAGTGGAATTTTTTTCCCTGGAGATTCTTTCAACACAATTGCCCATTTCACGATGGGTGACTTATGAGTGTACCTGCCCACACCACACTGAGTGTTCAGCAGTTTTTGACCCCAAAGGACATGACCCCTGTGCCCCACCCTCCCTATTCACCTGATCTTGCCCTGAGTGACTTTTTTGCTGTTTCCTCGGATGAAAAAAGTCCTCAAAAGGAAACGTGGAAGAGGTGAAACAAAAAACAGCAGAAGCACTAAAATGCATCCAAATTGACAAGTTCAGAAACTGTTTTGAGCAGTGGAAAAGGCATCTCAATAGGCATATTGCATCAAACAGAGAGTGCTTTGAAGGTGACTGAAGTGTAAACATGTAAGAATAAATACACAATTACTTATAAACAAATTC
>NW_007249841.1:143631-191264 GCF_000164805.1 Carlito syrichta | reverse complement strand
CCCCGCCCCCAGTACATCCAAAGCCTCTTCCAAGATTTAGATGGATTTCCAGGGTATGTGTATGTTTAGAGCTTCTTCTGCTCCCAGGGTTTCTGCTGTTGCCTATGATCTCCTCCCTGCACCATGTTGAACCAGACATAAAATATACCTAATAAACTTCCCATACACCACAAATCCACCCAAACACAGCACTCATGATCCCAACAGACTCCACGAACTATCTAGAGGGATGAGGAAGGAGGATCTTATTCTGGACACCCCCCTAGGAGCACAGATATCCTTGCTCCCGTCTGTGATGCCATCAGACACTGTCCCTCCTCCAACTATTCTCCCTCCTCCTCTGCCTCTCATCAGTTTCTCCATCAGCCAAGCAATGTGTCTGTTTCCAGGGCCAACCCCAAAACCTATCAAGTTTCTCATCAAACATTTAACAAGGTCTACAGTTGTTAAAAGGCAATTAGAGATTCACATAGCCAAGTGTGTGTGTGTTTGTGTGCATGTGTGTACGTGTGTGTCTGTATGGTCCCTCCCACAGATGATAAAACCCACATTTCTCGTAATATCTCCAGTTCCAAGTTCTTCTGTCAAGTCGCCCATCCCTGCCCTGCATTACACCTCAATTCTACCCCTTTGTCTCATCCCAAAACACTTCAACTCCCTCTCAATACTATGTTGTGCATATAACACACTGCAGGGCTAACAACAGGGGGGTGGGGGGACAGAGATTTTGTCACAGCTCAACACATAAAACCAAATGTAAGTCATCCTTGTCCTGAAAAGTCCTTTGTCACTTTCATGACCAACAGAGACAATTCCAAGTGCTGTTGAAGGTGGAATGCTCACGGGCTGCCAATTGTTCCTTAGTTACATCCACACAGGAGCTCTGAGAGGTGCTGTTTACAAAAGCTGAACACGCACACATCCCAGCCCTGCAGTTCCACTCCTAGGTATCTGTCCAATATAAATGCATACATATGTTCACCAAAAGACATATAGAAAAATATTCATAGCATCACTGATCTCAATAGTGAAAAACTGGAAACAACTCACATAGTCATCAAAAGTAGAACAGGTAAATAATGAGTGGATTAATTACACAATGTAGGCAGTGAAGAAATAGTGATAAATGAGCTACAACTACATATAACACAGATGGAACACACAAGCACACCATTGAGTGAAAGAAGTCAAGCACAAAAGAACACATGTCTTAAGGTTCAATTAAAAGAAAGCTTGAAGGCAGCTCATACTAATCCATGGTGTTGTAAATCCTGATAGTCATTACTCTTGGGGTGGTGACTGGAATGGGGAATGAGAATGACTTCTAGAACTCTGGAATGTGCTATGTCTTGATATAAGTCTGGTTACAGAAATTTCTTCACTTTGTGAATATTAACAAAGCTATATACTCACAGTTTTGTGTTTTTGTTTTTAGTTGGGGTCTCACTCCATTGCCCAGGCTAGAGTACAGTGGCACAATCACAGCTCACCTCAGACTTGACCTCGTGGGTTCAGGCAATCCTCCCACCTCAGCCTTCCAAGTAGCTGAGACTACAGGTATGTGACACCACACTCAGCTAATTTTTTTTTTAACTTTTTGTAAAACAAGTTCTCACTATGTTACCCAAGCCAGTCTCAAATTCCTGGGCTCAAGTCATCCTCCTGCTTCAGTCTCCCAAAGTGCTTAAGTTACAGGCATGAACCACTGAGCCTGATTACTTTTCTTTATGTGTTGGTGTGCACAAAGAGTTACCAGCAGGTGTGTGCCTTTTTCTGACAGTGTTTTGCCTGCCTGGGAAGATTTTAGGCTTGCCATGTCCTGGCACCAGATCCTTAGAAATGGCCCAAGTCTGGCCAGGCTTGGTGGCTCAACCTGTAATCCCAGCATTTTGGGAGGCTGAGGCAAGTGGATTGCCTGAGCCCACGGGTTTGAGACCAGCCTGAGCAACTTGGCGAAACCTCATCTCTACAATAAATAAAAAAAATTAACCAGGCATGGTAGCATGCCTGTAGTTCCAGTTATCTGGAAGGCTGAGGTGGAAGAATTGCCAGAGCCCAGCAGCTTAACACTGGGGTGGCCGTGAGTGTGCTACTGCATACTAGCCTGGGCAACAGAGTGAGACTCCATCTCAAAAAAAAAAAGAAAGAAAGAAAGAAATGGCCCAAGTTAAGATACATTTGGAAGGCTGCATGCCAAGGCCAGATACCCACTTTGCACTCTGTGAAACTTACACTCTGTGGGACAGCACAGGGCTGGGAGCCCCATGGACCATTGGCCTGCGTGGCTGGTGGGAGACAGGGAGAAGCTTCTCATATCCAGGAAAGCCCCACACGCCGTGGCCTCGTCTACGGTCACCACACACATTCTGTAGGCAGGCAAGGAGAGGCCCGAGCATCTATACATGTGGAGAGTTGGTGGCTTTCATGGGGATCAAAGGCCGTGCATGCTCTGTATCCTGTTCCAGATCCTTCCATGAAGCCAAGCTGACTAGAGTACTGCCACCACATCCAGCTAACTTTTTTACTTTTTGTTGAGACGAAAATGTTGCCCGGGCTGGTCTCAAACTCCGGGGCTCAAACAGTTCTCCTGACTTGGCCTTCCCAAAGTGCTGGGATTATAGGCATGACACTGCACACAGCCTTGTGTCCACCTCTTAAAGTAACTTTTTTCTTTAGGTAGACAGAGAAGGGTAAATCGCTTTCCATGCACATTCAAAATTCACAACTTCTCTGGATTTTAGTTTCATAGGACACAGCTCCAGGTATTCTTGCTCCTAATTTGGTATCTCAGATTTCCCTGAAGCGTTGAAACAAAGAGCTAGAGCTTGCCTGCCATCACCCATGTAATGCCCTTAAAAGTGCCAGTGGCTCAGCCTGTAATCCCAGCACTTTGCGAGGCCGAGACTAGTGGATTGCCTGAGCCCGCAGGTTTGAGACCAACCCAGGCAACTTGGCAAGACCTCATGTCTACAATAAAATAAAAAATAGCCGGGTGTGGTAGCATGTGTCTGTAGTTCTGGTTACTAGGAAGGCTGAGACGGAAGGATGGCTGGAGCCCAACAGGTCGATGCTGGGGTGGCCGTGAGCACGTGCCACTGCACTCCAGCCTAGGCGACAGAATGAGACTCCAACACAAAAACAAAAAAAAAGTGCCAGCACCGTCCCAGGTGTGACCCTAAGAATGAATTGCCCCAACTGGGCGCAGTGGTTCATGCCTGTAATCCTTGCACTTTGGGAGGCAGAGGTGAGAGGATTGCAGACTGCCTGAGCCCACAGGTTCAAGACCAGCCTGGGCAATTTGGCGAGACCTTGTCTCCACAATAATTTTTTTAAAATATTAGCCAGGTGTAGGGGTGCATGTCTGTGGTTCCAGCTACTTGGAAGGCTGAGGCAGAAGAATAGCCTGAGCACAGCAGGGCAAGGCTGTGTTGGCTGCGCGTGTGCCACTGATCTCCAACCTGGGTGGCAGAGCGAGACTCTGACTCAAAAGAAAAAAAGAATGATTTGCTTCTGGGTGTCACTCTCTGCCCCTGACTCTGTACATCTATAATGATGACAAATGTTCTGTCATCAGTCCTGGTTTTTCAGCATTTGGCTTTGCTGAGTTTATTTGGGGGGACAGGGAGAAAAGGGGAGTTCCAGGCTTAGTAACACCTGGGAAAGTCACCTTCCTGCATCTACTGACGCTGCAGTATTTCTTCCCTCAGTTTTTGCTGTTTGGTGGTCTCATGCCCGCTTGAGCTAGACTGCACATGTTTTATGTAACATAAGGTCTCAGAAGAAGGAACTTTCTGTCTCTCCTCACCAAGACCTGAGTCCTAGGAAAAGGAATGTGATCATCTCAGAAACAGCACAGTCTTTCATGCAAATATTTCTTTTCTTTTCTAGAGTGCAGTGGCATGCTCACAGCCACCCTAGCGTCAACCTGCTAGACTCCAGTGATCCTTCTGTCTCAGTCTTCCAAGTAGCTAGAACTACAGGCACACACTACCACACCCAGCTAAGTTTTTTTTTAATTTATTTATCATAGAGACAAGGTCTCACCAAGTTGCCCAGGCTAATCTTGAACCTTCAGACTCAGGCAATCCACTCGCCTCGGCCTCCCAAATTGCTGGGATTGCAGGCTGAGACACTGAGCCCAGCCTCATGCAAATATTTCTAAGACTACGACTCGAATTACCAAGTATCTTCTTGTACCCAATTCTCATCAGAAATAATGCACATTTACTGAGTGTCATTAATTTTTTTTTTTTTTTAAACAGGGCCACTCTGTCACTCAGGCTGAGTGCAGTGGTGCCATCCTGGGTCACTGCAACCTTGCCCTCCTGGACTCAGGCGATCATTCTGCCTCAGCTGATCTCAAACTCCTGGGCTCAAACAATCCTCCTGCCTTGGTCTTCCAAAGTGCTGAAATTACAGGCACGAGCCACTGTGCCTGACTTTTTCTTTAGTGCTCCTGGGCATTCAGAATAATAGAGATCAACTTCCAATCATCCCTTCAAACAGCATATGCGAAATTAAAATTTAGCTATGACTGCTGCTTGTTTCATCTTGAATTCAAAATCTTGGACTTTAGCAATACAGAGCTTGATGTTACATTTGGATATTTTGGTTTTGTCTCCTCTTTTGGAAAGAAAGAGTCATCTTCCTGAAAGTATGAAGGCACTTACTATGACACAATAAAGTCTCTGGAAGTGTCCAACCTCACATATACATAGTGTAAAATCTCAGAACTGAAATCTGGTTCTGATTTTTCCTAGGAAGAGAATGTCACTAGGAGCTGTTCAAAGAGGAACACTGGTTAAGTCCTGTAACAATGTTTAAAACTAGAATGCAAGAGACTGCCTCCAAAATCAGGAGATAGTTGTGAAAACAACTTGATAAATAACACACAGGGAGCTGATAAGAGACATTTCCAGAATGCTCACACTCTTGGGGTTTGTAAAGATGCATTTTCTACAAATATCTCTGTGGATCAAAAGCATGGAATTCTGCAGGGAGGCTCCTTCATTCCATGGGTCGGCAGAATTTAATCTTCTGTGCATGAACGCTCAAGTGGTGAACACCACTTCTCTTCAAGAAAGTATCTCCCTCCATCTTGTGAAGGATCAAGTTTTCATGTACCCTCCAGGGTTCCTGGGGCTTTGTTGTGAAGGGCAGCCTCTAGGAAAGCTATGAAACCTTTTCCTTCTTCATGTGGAATGTGAAATACCGGGGAGAGGGGAACAAAAACATATATACACATTTTAAGCGATGTTAAGAGATGTTTGCTGTCATCAGAAGTGTCTGGACCCTGATGGTAAAAACTTTGAGCACCTCTTGTAATTGCAGAACTCAAACATGACTTATATTCATCTTACTGAGTATTGCATTTTTTTTTTTAAGTAGGAGTCTCACTGTGTCGCCCAGGCTGCAGTGCAGTGGCATACTCACAGCCACCACAGCCTCAATCTGCTGGACTCAGGTGATTCTTCCCCCTCAGCCTTCCAAGTAGCTGGAACTACAGGCGTACATCACCACACTAATTTTTTTATTTATTGTAGAGCTGAGGTCTGACCAAGTTGCCCAGGCTGGTCTCAAACCCTTGGGCTCAGGCAATCCTCTCACCTCTGCCTCCCAAAGTGCTGGGATTGTAGGCATGATTAACTGCACCCAGCTCAAGTATTGCAACTTTAATATAGTTTTTTCCTTTCTTAAAATGCATATACATTGTTTGGCACCCTCTGTATATTACAGAAAAATAAGAGTCTGAAAGTCCCTCTCACATGTGTAGAAAAACTATCATCAGAATGTTCTTCAATTTAAAGACATCTAATCAGCCTGTGACCTTCACACAGTTTTTGAGAGTCAGCGACTTGGAAGGAGGATGCTGACCATCTGTGACCCACACGGCTTCTTCTTTTCTGGTAGTCGTGCAAGATGCCCCTCTGGGTTGTCATGGCATTTCAGGTCACCAGGTTTCTGCAATCTCCGTGAGAGTCTGCAAGAGCTCAGCAAATGTAGGGCGGCCTTTAGGTTTCTAAAAAGGGAAACAGAAAAAAAGCGGTCAGCAAGGCTGAAGATTTACCCAGGTATCAGCTCTGGAACATACTGGCAGGGGCCAGGATCCAGGCTGGTTTGCCACAGAAGGAAGATGTGTGTTGGTATGAGGGGCAGCTGAGTGATGTGTGAGTGGGAAAACGTCAGTGGAGAACACTGTCGAAATAAAATGGCTGGAGATAAGCCACATGCAGAGATTTAAGTTTAAATTATTTACATTTAAATAAGTGCTTTCTTTTTTGAGACAGGGTCTTGTTCTGTTGTCCAGGCTGGAGTGCAGTGGCACAATCACAGCTCACCGCAGCCTTGACCTCCTAGGCCATTGTGCCCCCAAGTAGTTGGGACTACAGGTGGGCATCACCATGCCCAGTTAATTTTTAATATTTTTTGTAGGGAGAAGATCTCACCATGCTACCCAGGCTGATCTTGAACCCTTTGCCACAGGTAATCCTCCTGCCTCAGCCTCCCAAAGTGCTGGGATCACAGGTATGAGCCACTGCCCCCCGCCTAAATGAGTGTTAAAACTCAGTTATTCAGTCATGCTAGCCACTTGTCAAGTACTTGGTGGTGGCTGCCATTTTGGACAGTGTGGATAAAAACTGTCTTCATCACCACAGGAAGTTCTCCAGGACAGCTCTGCCTTTGAGATCTACAAGGACTTGACTTGAATGATGGGAAGAAAGAACTGGGAGAGAGGAAAGTACCGGGCTCCCAGACTTAGACCCAGGCACTTACTACACCCAATTCCCTGTAGAAAGCAGGATTCCAGCTGGGCATGGTGGCTCACCACCTGTAATCCCAGCACTTTGGGCAGCTGAGGCAGGAGGATTGCTTGAGGCCTGGAGTTCAAGAACAGCCTGGGCAACTAAGTAAAACCTTGTCTCTACAAAAATAGAAAAACTAGCTGGGCATGGTGGTGCATGCCTGTAATCCCAGCTATTTAGGAAGCTGAGGTGAGAAGATCACTTGAGCCCAGGAGATCAAGGCTATAGTGAGACATGATCGTGTCATTGCACTCCAGCCTGGGTAACAGCATAAGACCCTGGCTCAAAAGAAAGAAAGGGAGGAAGGGAAGGAAGGAAGGAAGAAAAGATTTCAGTCGGAAAGCAAAAAACATGTTTGCATCATGAGGGACTTTGTAGAGCCAAGGTCTGGATTGCGGGGCACAGGCTATGCTATTTTATAACTCAGACAATAGAACCCCTGGCAGTGGATTGAGGGATTGGAGCACTTTCCTCCTTTTATTTTTAATTGTTATTATTTTTTAATTGAGCTCTCGCTATGTCGCCTAGGCTGAAGTGCAGTAATGTGATCATGGCTCACCACAGCCTTCTGGGCTCTAGCAATCCTCCCACCTCAGCCTCTCAAGTAGCTGGGACCCCAGGTGCATTTTCTGCCTCCATTCTCAGTTGGGGGTAATTTCTTTTTTTTTTTTTTTTCCTGTAGCCAGGGTCTCGCTTTGTTGCTCAGACTGGTGGAGCATTTTCCTGTGTATCTCACTGAGGGGAAATGGTTTAGCTCTGGCTCTCTGAGGAGGAAGAGATGGTATTATCAGTGTCTTTAAGATCCATGGAAAATTGAACATCTCCTAGTAGCCACATTCTCACAGGGGACGCTGACAGCAGGGATGGAAGGGACACATCTTCTTAGTGGCTTGTAAACAGAGGGCCTCACACAAGACCCAGCGAAGGACAAAGCAGACCCACATGAATCCTCACTGAGACCCCGGGAGGCAGCAGTGGCATTCTTGGAGGGGCCAAGTTTCTATAGGAAGACCCCTGAGATGCATTTGTCAATGGTAAAATCACGCTGGACTCTAGGGCCCCCAAGCTCATGGGCAACGTCACAGGCAAAACCAACTACTGCAAACAGATACATTAACGTAACCTGTGGACGAAAGATGCCAAACTCTAAAATATTGAAGATGACTTATTCTAAGATGGTTTAAGGTGGCTTATTTATAGTAAGCTAGGTCCATGCCTTCTATTCCCTGGAAGTCCTGGGAATGTGTGCCTGCTGTGGTTGAACTGTAGCTTGGTTATATACAATTTAGGAGGACAGAAGTTACAAGAAACCACAAATCAATACGTGTGAGATTTACATTGGTTTGGTTCAGGAAGGCAGATGGGGACCTACAGGTTTTAGGTGGAGTCAAAGATTTTCTGAGTAACAATTAGTCAGTTAGAGTTAGCTTAGGAATTTTGAAGTCAGTAAAGGATTGAACAGCTTGAGAACGAATAAGGAAGCTACATTTCTTTCTTTCTTTCTTTTTTCTGAGTCAAGTATCACTCTGTCACCCAGATTGGCATGCAGTGGCACAATCATGGCTCACTGCAGCCTCAACCTCCTGGGCTCAGGTGATCCTTCTGCCTACGCATTCCACATAGCTGGAACTACAGGTGCACACCATCACCATGCCCGCTAATATTTTTATTTTTTTGTAGAGACATGGTCTTGCTATGTTGCCCAGGCTGATCTCAAATTCCTGGGTTCAAGTTATTCTCCTGCCTTGGCCTCCCAAAGTGCTGGGATTATAGGTGTGAGCCACTGCACCCAGCTGAGGACTACAGTTCTTGATATGTAGATGAAGCTTTATGCATGGTGGTAAATTCTCCTGCGAGAGCAGATAAGTGTCTTTAAAGGTCCCTGGAGTTCCCAAAAGACATTTTTTACAGGGTCATAAAATGCTTTGATTTTCCTTCTTTATCAGTTATATGATATTATACCAGAACCAGGTTGGAAAGTAAGCCAACATTCAATAGTTAACTTTTTAAAAAGCCTGTCTCCACAGGCTCATTCATTAGGAATTTGGCAAGATAAAGAAAAGGTCAGAGTTTAGCCATCAATCAAAACATTGTTTTAATCCATGTTCCTAGTGCAATTTGAGACTAAGGCAGTTTACTTGGTCCTTGTAACAGCATCCTATTTTTTGAGTCAGTGTCCCACTCTGTCACCCAGGCTGTAGTGCAGTGACACACTAACAGGCCACCACAGGCTCGATCTCCTGGGCTCAGGCGATCCTTCCACCTCAGCCTTTCAAGTAGCTGGGACTATAAGCATGCACCATCATGCCCGGCTAATTTTTTGATTTATTGTAGAGATGAGGTCTTGCCAAGTTACCCAGGCTGATCTCAAACCCCTGGGTTCAGCAATCTTCTCACCTCGGCCTCCCTAAATGCTAGTATTACAGGCATGAGCCACCGCACCCGGCCAATAAGCAGTATATTACATGTACTTGTGCATTTGTGTTGTTTCATATACAATATACACTTCTGAGCTACCTTCACGGTTATGGCAAAGATGCCACTAAGACAGCCGGTTCCCACTAACATCTTCCTTAACATTTGTCTGTGTCTTTCCAGATTCCTTGTAGAGCAGTTAATCATATGTAAAAAATTTTCATACACTGAGAATCTTTATAAATCTAATGCTTCTCTGGAATGTGAACAACCAGGTTGCTCTTAAAATCTTGGATTCACCAGTGTTTGTGGATTGGCTCAGAAGTTATTTCTTTTCTCAGCCAGGAGGAACACTCCACATCAAGCTGTGATTTTTCTGGGCTGAAACTGTCCACTGGAAAGGGAGTGACACTCTCACAATCACAGGGCGAGTCTGATAAGAAAGTCAAGGGTGTGTTGGGTCAAGAGCATGTTGGGTCAGTGGCCCAGGAAAGATGGAGGTGTGACAGAAAGTCCTCTGGCTTTATTTTTAAGCATGGCATTTTCACTAAAGGAAAAGCCAAGTCTGGGGAGTTCATTTCCTGAGTGGAAGTTCCTGGCACCCTTTCTGCCTCCATTCTCATTTGGGGTTAATCTCTCCAGCAGGAGTTTTGAGTGTGGAAGAGAAAGGAAGCCATCACAGGGCCAGGCAAGTGAAAGTAATGTAGGTAGAAACACCCTCTCCTCCTCAATGTGGAAGCTTCACATACCTGGTTCTGTCCTTGATCTCCAGCCACTGTTTTTTGGTTTTTTTTTTTTGTTATTGTTTTGGGGTCTTTTTTTTTAGTCAGTGTCATTCTGTCACCCAGGCTAGAGTGCAGTGGCATGATCATGGCTCACCACAGCCTGACCCTGTGTACCACCACGCCAGGCTAATTTTTTTTTCCTTAGTTTATAATTGTAGCAATGAGATCTTGCCATGTTGCCCAGACTGTTATCAAACTCCTGGGCTCAAACAACTCTCCCACCTCGGCCTCCAAAAGTACCGAGATTATAAGCATGAGCCACTATACTCAGCCCCACTGGTTCTTAAAGATAATGAAACATCTAGTCACTGAGGCTTCAGTATCATCAAGAGATTCAGTATCATCAAGAACCAATCTAAGATAAGACTTGGAAAATTCACTGAGTTCCTCCAATAAAATGTCATTGTTCATGTTCAGAGAAACTTCTCTAGCTACCAGCTATAGAAATATAATTTCAGGGATTATAGATATAGTTATAGTCTTTTTTCTTTCTTTCTTTTCTTTTTTATTTTTGGAATCAGAGTCTCATTGTCACCCAGGATGGAGTGCAGTGACACACTCACGGCCACTGCAGCCTTGACCTGCTGGGCTCAAGCCATCCTTCTGCCTCAGCCTTCCAAGTAGCTGGAACCACAGGCACATGCCACCACACCCAGCTAATTTTTTGACTTATTGTGGAGACAAGGTCTCGCCAAGTTGCCCAGGCTGGTCTCAAACCTCTGGGCTCAGGCAATCCTCTTGCCTTGGCACCCCAAAGTGCTAGGATTACAGATGTGAGCCACTGCGCCCAGCCAGCTATAGTCTTAAGACTATACTTTCAGATCATATATTTATATACAGGGGAGTGCCAAAAAAATGTATATACATTTTAAGTATGACGTTCACTCAAAAGAGGGCATTCATCAAATGAATGCTGGTGTCACCATGTGACAGGCAGGACAGTCAAAGAAAATAGTGGAAGCATGATCATGTGAACATCATACTACACATTGCTATCGTGATTCAATTCCACTTTGAAAAGTAATATGAGATAGCATCTCTTAAAATGTATATACTCTTTTGGGCACCTCCTGTATATAATGGCTATTGTGTAAAACAAAATGGGTGAATGACTTTGTAGTGGGAGTTTCAGATTGAACCGCTACTTCAGGCTCTTGGAATCATGTCCAAGACACAGGGAGCTTTTCCTACTATGATGGAGTCCTGGGTGATATCTGTGATCCTCAGTCTGCTCTCAGACACTGGGACTACAGCCTTTGCAGGAAGGTCAGGGACACCCACCTCGTGCCAGCAGCTGTACATGACTTCGTAAATGGACATCGGGGCCAGCCGAGGGCGATACAGCCTAAAGCCTTTAGAAATGGTCTCCACGACGTGCAAATTTGACTTATTTTCAAAAGGCATTTTTCCTTCAGTAAAAACCTCCCACATTAAAACTCCTACAAATAAAATGCACAAAAACAAAGGGGTTAGAGAGAAATGGTCACTTGGGAACTGAAAGAACAATTTCAAACCACAAAGTATTATTTTTGTCCTCCAACCTTTGAGTTATAATCACCCAGAATGAGAGCAACTGCATGCAGAAAGCCACCCATGGGCACCTGAGTTGCCTCAGCCTCCCAAGTGCTGTAGAGACAGGGTCTCGCTGTATTGCCCAGGCTGATCTTGAACACCTGGGTTCAAGCAATCCTCCCACCTTGGACCACACCAGGCCAGTTTTTTCATTTCTAAGTACCATCTCATATCCCCACACCCTGAAATCAATGAACCTTTCTGCCATGCCACAGAAAATGACAGAATTGTGTGACCCTCTCCTGCCTGCTATAGCCAAGGGCTTCCGAGCCAGGAGGGGTCTTGTGTCCTCCTCTTTCCACTAAAAGATTAGACTACTGGTAGAGTCCCAGAGTACCTAGCAGGGGCTCTGTAATAATTAGGTGTTCGATCACCATTGATTGATTGATTGACTAATTGACTAGCGAAACTTCTACAAGAACTTCCAGTTTGACTTCATTTAATGATTCACTTAGTCTAACAAATATTTATTAAGTGTTGTTGAGAGGCCAGACCTATGCTGGGGCCAGAGGATTTTATAGGAATGAGACCAGCCCACATGCCGAAGAAATTCACTGCCCAGTGGGGAAGTAAGATGAGCCATCAGGGAAAACTCAGGGAGTCCCAGTGGGTCTGCAAACACTCAGGGAGGTACTAGTACTGCATTGGGATCTAAGATGTGGTCCCCAAGGGAGATTCAAATGTCACCTGCTGAGACTGTCACGTGTCCATGGAGCTAGTGACATCAATGATGCAAGCTTAACCCTACTGTAGACATTAAAACTTGCCCCTTCTGAGGTCCCACGTGTCTCTCCAAACCCAAAGGCTAACCAGAAAGATCTGGGTGGAAAAGAACTCATAAGTTCAAGGCCCACTTACAAATGGGAACATGGGGTATTCAGTTTGTGCGATTGGCTGTCACGAGACACTGCCAGGGGAGGGATGGGAGAAGGAGGTGGGCACATAATATTACTAAGGGTACCTGATCCTAAACCAGGGGAAGTGAGGACCAGCGGGAGGCCCAAACTTCACCTGCACCGTAGACCACTTATGTACCTAATCCTGACTTGAACCCCACATCCTTAAAATAAAATAAGGAAAAAAAGAGAGAGTGTATCAATTTTTGCACATTTATTGCAATTTTTTGGAAAAATCAACTCAAAAACAGACTCCATGAGACATGATCTACAGTGTCTCCTCCATGAAAAACATTATCCAATATAAATATCAGTTGACAAGGATCCCAAGGAAGCCTGGGTCCCAATTCCACAACATTTGCCAATAATGAAGTAAAGGAGGTGGCGCCATTGTTTCAACCCAGGTTTGAAGTTCAGGTTATCAATTGAACAGTTGGACGACAGTCAAGCTGCTTAGTAGCTAGACAATAAGACTTATTAATTGCAAGCTAAACTCAATGACACCATAAGATTGTTTTTTCTTCAAGCCTCCTTGGTGTGGAAAAGTTGGCTGAGTTGTTTTCTAGATCAACAGGCTTATGTAAGAAAGCGTAACACCAGTTGCCAAAGACAGCCTGGATGCGGTTAGATCGCAGAAGAGAGAAGCACAGTCACAGGGAACTTTTTGGTTTTTGTTTTTTGAAATGCTACATTGTATTAGGAAATCAATGTTAAAAATAAAGCACTGCCCAGTGTATTAAATCAAGGGAACATCAAACGCACTCACCAAAGGACCAGACGTCGGATTTACTGCTGTATTTGTTGAAATGAAAAACTTCCGGAGGAGACCACTTGATGGGAAACTTGGCTCCCGAAGAACTAATGTATTCATCATCCAAAACGTACCTGAGGTCATCAGATTCCAAGTACACTATGTTAATTACGCCAGCTCTGTTGACTTCCAATCCCCTTAGTTAACGCCGAGTTGCTAAAGGATAAAATAGTTTACCCAGGAAAGGCTCTGAACACCTTCTCTTCTTATTAGGCAAGTAGAAAAGTACCCCTCAGAGTGTTTCCTCCCCAAACCAAGTCTCCATTGTGTTTATTTTACTTGGATCTTTGAAAATCATAATAATTCTTCAGTCCAAAACATGGCCCACTGGTTGTGTTAGTTCATGAGGAATTCTTAATCCTACAAGTATGTTAAATGCTCTAATAACCAAGGTTATAAAAAGGATGTAAAAGATAAAGACTGCTCTTCTTATAGTGGAATAAAAATAACTCAAATGTGGATGCCATATTCCATGAGCATTCTTTTGTGAGACATAGGAAAGGGAAGGTGGAAATAAAAATATATGAACATAATACTTTTTCTGAGTTGGGGTCTCACTCTGTAACCTAGGCTAGAGTACAGAGGCATGATCACAGCTCACTACAGCCTCGACCCCCTGGGCTCAAGTGATCCTCCCGCCTCAATCTCCCGAGTAGCTGGGACTACAGGTGCACACCACCGTGCCAAGCTACATTTTTATGTTTTTTGTAGAGATGAAGTCTCGCTATGTTGCCTGAGCTCAAGTGATCCTCTTGCCTCAGCCTCCCAAAGTGCTGGGATTATAGGCATGAGCCATCGCACCTAGCTAACATAATACTTTTGATGTGAAAAATCTCCAATGCATTGAATGGCCCTATATGGAAAGAAATCAGAAATAAATGCCATCTCTTCAAAAAAAAAAAAATTGAATCCCCACTCTTGAGTATTTATACAGGAAGGTCAAGTGTGGGACTCTGAAGAGAAGAGACAACTGACTTGTACTTGTTGTTCTTGAGTATATAATAGAGTAACCTTGAATTATTTATTAGCCGCCCTCACACTGTCACTTTTTTTTTTTAACACACTCCACCTCACTTCATTTAAGTGTGGAGTCAGATTTCATTCTACTTAGGAAAAGAGTGAATAATAGAAAACAAAGGGGAGAGTGAATAATAGAAAACAAAGGAGAGAAAAGCCATTTGCTATAGATTCTGGGTTTCTAAAATCTCTTCCAAGAAGAAGGGTAGAGTTATGAACAGAATATCTGGAGAAGTGAGTTGTGATCAAGAGTGCAATCTCACCTCCACCCTCACCATCTAGAAGATTCCTTGAGCCAGGGGAATAGTGCGGGGAAGAATCAACCGGAAAAGATGGAGCCCCAGACCTGAGTAGCTCACTCAGTCAAGGTCCTGCACCCTATATTCCAGGAGGCCTGCCCAGTTACACAGCAGAGAGAGAGGCTGCCACTCCCATATGAGGTTGGCAGGATCAAAAAACAAAGCACAACCCCTGTGCTCCTACCCAGGAGAGCCCAGGAAAGGCAGAAAGACTTCAGAGAACACATGACTGTGGATGTGCCTGGGTAAATGGGACCTGAAATAGCCCCATAGAGTTCTCTAATCATAGAAAGTGCCAGTTTGGAAGGAACCCTGCAGGAAGAAATTCAGATAAGGACAGGCACAGTGGCTTATGCCTATAATCCCAGCACTTTGGGAGGCCGAGGCAAGAGGATTGCTTAAGCCCAGGAGTTGTGACCAGCTTGGGTACCGTAGCAAGACCTCGTCTCTACAAAAACTTTTTTAAAAAATTAGCTATTCATGGGCACACACCTGTAGTCCCAGCTACTTGGGAGGCTGAGGAAGAAGGAATGGAGGATTTCTTGAGCCCAGGAGGCCAAGGCTTCAGTGAGTCGTAATCGTGCCACCGCACTTCAGCCTGGGTGGCAGAGTGAGACCCTGACTCAAAAGAAAATAAGAGAGAAAAGGAGGAGGAGGAGGAGGAGGAGGAAGAGGAGGACGAGGAAGAGGAGGAAGAAGAAGAAGAAGGAGAAGAAGAAGAAGAAGAGAAGAAAGAGGAGGAGGAGGAAAGAAGGAAGGAAGGAAGGAAGGAAAGAAGGAAGGAAGGAAGGAAGGAAGGAAGGAAGGAAGGAAGGAAGGAAGGAAGGAAGGAAGGAAGGAAAGAAGGGAGAGAGGGAAGGAGGGAGGAGGGAAGGGAAGGAGGAAAGAAGAGTCAGTAGTCATCTGTGTGGAGGACCAGCCAAGGAAAAACGTGACGGCTGCAAGGATAGCAGTGCCCATGGACAACACAGGACCTGATAAGCCACCTCCCACCCATCCCGTGGCCCCACCAGGCACAAGAACTTGGACTCTGATGCTGAGCAAAACCAGGGAGAAACCCTGAATCCATTTCTAGCTTCCCAAAGAAAAAGAGCCTCGAAGTGTAAACTTTACTGAATTGTCGAAAAATATGGTTAGATATTTCACACTCGTAGACTCAAAGCCAACTACAGCACTTAATCACAGGAATGTTTGATGGCAACACAGAAAAACGAGAGCTGAGAAGACAACGTTATTGCTTTTTCTTCTTTAAAGAAATATACACACATCAGAAAATCTTTCCTCTTAACCTTACACCCATGAGTGGGCTGAGAAATCCTCTCTTAAATTTTAAGGTACTCCATAGTTGTGTTGATAGTGACCTGAAAGAGACTCAGGACAGCCCATAGTCAACAGCCACCTTGCAGCTAAAACTGGTACCTGCCCTAAGATTCAGAAGGGTCAGCAGGCCACATAAGCACACACATCCCTAGAAGAAACCAGAAAGACCAGCAGCGTCCTCAGCATGGTGGTAGACATATGTAAGCGTCCCTCTTATTCGTAAACAAACAAACATAGATGCTTGCCTACATGTATCAAGTACCTTGTCATTCCAAAGTCCGAGATCTTTACTACACATGTGGAACTGACCAAACAATTCCTGGCCGCCTGGAGAAAAAAAAAAAGAATCCAAGTTTGAATACACATTTTTCTTTCAAGAGTGTCTACTCTCCCTGTCCTTGGTTTATTTGAGTCTACATTACCTCTCTTGGACAACCAAGTGATTTTAATGGATATATATGATTCAATCATTTTCCCTCACATGAGAGACTTTAATGATTCTTCAAAGTAATTTTAAAAATTGAGGCCAGGCATAGTGGCTCATGCCAGCAATTCCAGCATTCTAGGAGGCCAAAGTGGGAGGATTGCTTGAATCTAGGGATTTGAGACCAGCCTAGGCAACATAGTGAGATCTTGTCGCTACAAAAAAAAAAATTTTTTTTTTAAATAGCCAGGCGTTGTCGGACATGGTGGCTCACACCTATAATCCCAGCACTTTGGGAGACTGAGGTGAGAGGATTGTCTGAGTCCACGGGTTCAAGACTAGCCTGGGCAATTTGGCGAGACCTTGTCTCTGTAATAAATCAAAAAATTAGCCGGGCATGGTGGCATATGCCAGTGGTTCCAGCTACTTGGAAGACTGAGGCAGAAGGATCACCTGAGCCCAGCAGGTCGAGGCTGCAGTAGCCAGAGCGTGACACTACCCTCCTGCCTGGGTGACAGAGTAAGACTCCAACTCAAAAAACAAAAAAAATTTAAAAAATAAAAATAGCCAGGTGTAGTGGCATGTGCCTATAATCCCAGCTACATGGGAAGCTGAAGTGGAAAGATTGCCTGAGCCCAGGAGGTCGAGGCTATAGTGAGCCATGATTGTGCCTCTGCACTCCAGCCTGTGTTGATAGAGTGAGAATTCAACTCAAAAAAAAAATTTTTTTAAGAAATTTTAACACTTTTAATTTTTAAAATGTTTAATCTTTCTCAAGAAGTAACCTTGATAAACATGAAGACTAAGTCAATCTAAGAGATGATCAACTATGAATCTTGGCACAAATGGGGCATTTTTTAAACTTACCATATAAGGAAGAAAGCCCAAAATACATGACAGATAAGGCATAATTATTTGGGATTTCTAAAAGGTAATAAAAATTAAGAAACTATATTTTAATACTTGCATTTCTCTCAATATAAACACAGTGATAGTTTCATGTTTTTAAAATTACCGCAGTGACAGTGTGGCGATTTCTAAAAGAACTAGACATTGACCTTCCATATGACCCAGTAGTCCCTCTACTGGGAATATACCCAGAGGAACTCAAATCATTCTACAAAAAAGATACTTGCACATGCATGTTTATTGCAGCACTATTCACAATAGCAAAAACATGGAACCAACTATCCTGCCTATTGAAAGATTACAGGGCCGAGTACACTGGCTTATGCCTATATCCCAGCACTTTGGGAGGCCTAAGTGAGTGGATTGCCTGAACCCAGAGGTTCGAGACCAGCCTGGGCAACTTGACAAGACCTCATCTCTACAACAAATCAAAAAATTAGCCGGGCATGGTGGCACGTGACTGTAGTTCTGGCTACTTGGAAGGCTGAGGCAGAAGAATCGCCTAGCCCAGCAGATTGAGACTGCAGTGACTGTGAGCATGCCACTGCATTCCAGCCTGGGCAACAGAGTGAGACTTCAACTTCAAAAAAAAATGCTTGGCCAAGCACGGTGGCTCAAGCCTGTAATCCCAGCACTTTGGGAGGCCGAGGTGAGAGGATTGCCTGAGCCCATGGGTTCGAGAACAGTCTAGGCAACTTGGCAAGATCTCATCTCTACAACAAATCAAAAAATTAGCTGGGCATGGTAGCGTGCACTTGTAGTTCTGGCTACTCGAAAGACCGAGGCAGAAAGATGACCTGCCCAGCAGGTCGATGCTGGGGTGGCCATGAGCATACCACTGCATTCCAACCTGGGTGACAGAGTAAGACTCTGACTCAAAAAAAAAAAAAGGAGGACTGCATTACAAAAAAATGTGGTACATATACACAATGGAATATTATTCAGTCATAAAAAAGGACAAACATATGGACTTCACAGTAACCTGAATGGATTTAGAGTCGATCACACTCAGTGATCTATCACAGAAACAAAGAACAGAGTACCATATGTTCTCACTCATAAGAAGACTCTGAACATTTACCATACTATTATAAGAAAGGGATTGGCAGTAATGGGGTACTGCCAGGGTAGGGGGGAACACAACATCAATAAGGGTACATGATCTCTCAAACCGGGCAAAGTGGGGACCAAAGGGAGGCCCAAACTTCACCTGTGTGATGACCACTTGTATACCTTATCCTGAATTGTACCCCATATCTTTAAAATAAATAAAATTACTGCAGTGAGCTAGTTCATGGCACTATATGATGTAGACACAATACATTTGGTGTCAAAACCACCCATTTTCAGCAACATAGTCAAGAAAATCACTGATCTGTTTATTTAGTCTCATGTAGATGATGATTTGATAGATTTTTCTCTTTTCAGTGAATTTGTGGTTCAGTTAATCTAGTAACACTGGAAATGGAAAGCCAGAGGGAGCTGGTTTGGAAGACACCAGCAAGTACCAGCAATGAGCTCAAAGCCAAGCCACAAGAAAGTCCTTGGTGGGACAAGATTCATTGATAATGGATACATTTTTTGTTTGTTTCTTTGTTTTGCTTTGTTTTGCTTTGTTTTTCTTGAGTTGGAGTCTCACTCTGTAGCCCAGGCTGGAGTGCAGTGGCACATTCATGGCCACAGCAGCCTCAACTTGCTGGCTCAGATGATCCTTCTGAATAAGTCTTCCAAGTAGCTGGAACTACAGGCGCGCCATCATGCCCGACTAATTTTTTTTTTTTTTTTTTGGAGTTGGAGTCTCACTCTGTCACCAGACTAGAGTGCAGTGGCATGATCCCGGCCACTGCAGCCTCAACCTGATGGGCTCTGGCGATCCTTCCGCCTCAGCCTTCCAAGTAGCCAGAACTACGGCGTGCACTACCACATCTGGCTAAGTTTTTATTTATTGTAGAGATGAGGTCTCACCAAGTTGCCCGTGCGGGTCTCGAACCCATGAACTCAAGCAATCCACTCACCTCGGCCTCCCAAAATGCTGGGATTACAGGCTGAGCCACCGAGCCCGGGCACCCAACTAATTTTTTAACATATTGTAGAGACGAGGTCTTGCCAAGTTGCCCAGGCTGGTCTCGAACCTCTGGACTTAGGCAATCCTCCCACCTCTGCCTCCCAAAGTGCTGGGATTACAGTTGAGTCACCACACCTGACCTATGTTTTAAGTGGCATGGAGGAAGAGGAAATAGAACACAGAAGACGATGAGCACTCAAGAGAGAAACCAAGGGTGGGAAGACCATTGAGGAGTCACCAGTAGCAAACAGAATGGCCAAAGCGTTGCCCATCTGTTATCAGGCCAGACAAACCCAAGGGACAAGGACAGTGTGCTAGAACTGACTCCACATCATCCACTCAAGAGCCCACGTGTGGCTCCCAGGAGCTGGATGTTAGAATGTGCCATGAAGAAGGAGAAGCAATGATGTGTCTCTATAACAGCAACAGTGAGCTCCACGGAGCCTGTCCACATGTCAGCATGAATTATTCACTCATGTGATCCTCCCACAACCCATGCAAGGGAAGTGCTGTCATCAGTACCACACTACTGGTTAACTTGTTTGCCCAAAGTTACACAGCCAGTAAGAAACAGAGGCAAGGTTTCAACCCAGGTAGTCTGGCTCTCAACCACCACTGCACAGGGGACTCACCAAGGGAATTTCAAGAAATGTTTTTGGTTTTTTTTTAACTTGAGGGTCTCACTCTGTCACCCAAACTGGCATGCAGTGGCACAATCACAGCTCACCGCAGCCTCAACCTTCTGGGTTCAGGTCCTTCTGCCTCAGTCTCCCGAGTAGCTGTGACTACAGGTGTGTGCCACCACACTCAGCTAATTTTTTAATTTTTTGTAGAGATCAGGTCTTGCTATATTGCCTAAGCTGGTCTTGAACTCCTGGACTCAAGCAATCCTCCTGCCTCAGCCTCCCAAAGTGCTGGGATTATAGGCATGAGCCACCACACCCAGCCACTTTCAAGAAATGTTCCACCCCCAGAGATTCTGATTTATTGGTCTGGGATCTGGTCTGGGTATTGTGATTTTCCTAGAAGCTTCTGAGTAATTCTTATGCACACCAAAGCTTGAAGTTTGAGAACCACTGCTCTGCAACTTGTGTTCTTATCACTGTACCAAATTTCAGGAGGGGATGCCTTGATCTCCAAGACTCTAAGTCAACTAAAATAGATTCTAGTATGTGTTTAAAGTGTAATCAATTTGCCACTATATGAAGTAGTAGATAATATAATGCCAGGAGCACTCTAAGTCGCAGGGAGGATAAGAATACTTTCCAAGATGTGCTGGGGACATAATAATAAGTCTCCTTTTTCTCCCCAGAATATTCCAGCCTGAATGGTGAATGGTCACTTGTCACGTTTGATGGATTTCATTTAGGTGATGGTACCAAGCATTTCTTATAGGATTCTCAAATTCTCATTTGAGTTCAATTTCAGATTTAGAAATGAGACATGGAAGGGTGTAAAAGAAATCATACAAATATCATGAATGAATGTAGAAGGGACAGAAGGAATTTCCCAAGGGGAGGGACCGACACAGGAAATGGTGCCATTCTCATTTGGTTTGGGGTATAACCATCATTGTTTTTCTATGGGAATGTTCTGAGCATTACAGAACACAGTAAGTTAGCAGTATGAGTCTTCTAAACAATGCCAGTAATGCTCTTGCCATTCTGTTAGGCCCAAACCCCACGGGGGGAAGTTTCACTCCTCGGTGGGAACTACTGGAACTTATTTTTCACTGTTCTGTTGCCAGTACCTAGTAAGGGACTTGGCATGTACTAGGCTATTAATAAACATTGATTACTGGTTGAAAGGAAGAAAGGTGGAAGGAAAGAAAGAAGGAAGAGAGGGAAGAAGGGAGAGAAAGAGAAGAAGGGGAAGGAAGTCCATTTTAGTGAGTGGATTGGTTAGGCAGTCAATTAGTTCAAGGCATTTCTAGCGTAAAATCTAGCTTGGCAACAGCATCGATGATCAATTAAAAAATAAAGTTACATTTCACAACAAATTGCACAGATACTAAAATGTTTAAAGCTTAAATGAAAGGTTCCATCATTCAAAGGTTTGAAGGGCACTGGCACATCCTTCCGAATTGAACAGATGACATCAAAATGGAATCATGTTAGCTAAAGAACAGCCATTTCAACATCGCTTAAGCTTTGTCATGCTTTGCTAGCTGTCTGTTCCACTCCCCTTTTCCCAATAATTAGCCAAGGACAGAGCCAGGTTTCTGGAAGTGGCTATTGAACACTGTTCTGTGACTCTTAAGTCTGTCTTGTACTGATTACTCTTGTATTCTAGGCATTTGTTTTCCTGCTATACAGGACC
This sequence comes from Carlito syrichta, assembly GCF_000164805.1. Classification (NCBI taxonomy): domain Eukaryota; kingdom Metazoa; phylum Chordata; class Mammalia; order Primates; family Tarsiidae; genus Carlito; species Carlito syrichta. The sequence goes on along the minus strand of NW_007249841.1, from coordinate 169,629 downwards.
CAGCTAACCTTATCTTCCATGACTGCCCACCAGCCCACCTCCTGGAGTTGCAAGACTGGTTGCCCTGACAATGCCAAGGACACAAGACCAGTGTTATCAATACTCAGGAATGCAGCTGCAGGAAACTTTTCTTAACCCCATCTCCTTAATTAAAACTTTTTTTTTTTTTTTTTTTTAGCCAGAGTCTCACTGTCAACTAGGCTGGAGTGCAGTAGCATGCTCACGACCACTGCAGCCTCCACCTGCTGGGCCCAGGTGATTGCTCAGGCAATCCTTCTGCCTCAGCCTTCCATGTAGCTGGAACCACAGGAGCATGCCACCACTCCTGGCTAATTTTTTGATTTATTGTAGAGAAGTCTTGCCATGCTGCCCAGGCTGGTCTTCAACCTGAGGGCTTAGGCAATCCTCTCACCTTGGCCTCCCAAAGTGCTGGGATTATAGGCATGAGCCACCATGTCCTCCTTCCTCACACCCCCGGGTCACACTGCCTCTTTGTGTTAGTCCCACTCTCTTGAGTGGAATAAATTCTTTTGCCTTGTCTTTGCAAGTCTTTGCTTTATTCCCACATCACCGGCCCACCCTTCCTCAGTTTACCCTAACATGAACATAATGACAATTCATAAGAGAGTGAGTGGGCCTGCTTGTACTCACCAAATCCCTGTGGATATAGCAGCTCCTCTCCAGATACACCATCCCTTCACAGACGTCCTGGCACACACTCAGCAGCAGCTCCTTCTGGAACATTCCTTTCCTCTCCTGGAGATAGTTGAGCAGGCAACCATGCTCCATGAACTCCGTCACAATATAGAGGGGCTTCTGCTGTGTGCAGACTCCATACAGCTGCACCAATCTTGAATGCGACAGTTTCCTGTTGGAAAAACACACGGAGCCATGAGCAGAATCACTTTTACCTTCTAGCATGTTTGAACACAGCTGCTAATGTTGACACTGACGTATCACTCTCATTAGCAAAGTGAGATAAAAAGCAACCCAACCATAAGGAAATCGTGCCATCTCCTCTGCTTATGCTCTGGGGATGTGGGAGGAACAGTCTACACAGTGCTCCCCAAGTTTGTGTGGATGCCAGCTATCACATGACCCTGTTTACTCATCAGTGTTCTATTTTTCTCCTCTTTGTTTCTTTTTTTTAAATTTTAAGTAGGTGTCTCACTCTGTCACCCAGGCTGGAGTACCATGGCACAGTCACAGGCTCACTACAGCCTCGACCTCCTGGGCTCAGGTGATCCTTCCACCTCGGCCTCCCAAATAGCTGGGACTACAAGCGCACACATGTCTGGCTAACTTGTATTTTTTGCAGAGATGAGGTCATGCTATGTTGCCCAGGCTGGTCTCAACCTCTTGGGCCCTCGTGATCCTCCCACCTTGGCATCCGAAGTAGCGGAGACTACAGCCACACACCACCATGCCTGGCTAATTCTTGTATTTGTTGTAGAGATGAGGTAGTACTGTGTTGCCCAGGCTGATCTCGACCTCCTGGGCTCACGTGAGCCTCCTGCCTCAGCCTCCCATATAGCTGGGACTACAGGTGCACACTACCACACCCAGCTAATTTTTTAATTTTTTGTAGAGATAAGGTCCTAAGCTTAAGCAATCCTCCCGCCTTGGCCTCCCAAAGTGCTGGGATGACAGATGTGAGACCATGCCCTCCCCCACTTCATTTTGTGAGATTTCTACTCCCTCGTCACTGCTCCCCCTTGCGCAGGGCTCAGAATTTCCCCACCTTTCCTACCTTAAGCTGTCCAGATGGAGAATCCTGGACAGTCAGGAGGCAGGAAAGAGAGGTTAGTGCACATAAAAAGGAAAATGACATTCTAAAGCATAAAGCCACTTAACAGGACATGTTTAGATGAAGTTGGAGACTAAAAACACTTACCAACATGAAACTTTGCTGTGAATTTACTAAACACACACACATAATCCTTGAATTTTGCCTAGTAAAACATCCCCAGAACTTTTCAGTCATCTAAACTTCAAAAATGTACTGGGGTTTTTTGTGGAATATTACAGTCAATCTCTAAAGACTTTTTATGCCAAACTAGTCATCATGGAAAATAATATTCAAAGTGATGTTTGTAATCTTAGAAGATGTATAATGAGCCAATTCTTTTCTAGTCAAAAGTACCTCAGAAAGATACCTCTTGTGTTCAGGTAAAATAAAACTGATTACTCGGAAAGATGATTGACCTTAAAACAAATTATGTCAGTGATTATTGATGCATGACCACAAAATTAGTTTGTGAAGAGACTCCAGTTATTGGGGAAGAGAGACATTCAGAGACCCTAAAATGGATTTTAATTTGGGTCTACATATAACCTCTATTTTTCCTGATTTGCTTTTCAAATTCAAAGTGTGTCCTTTCAATCAGGGATGCAGTTTACCTGTGTGTGGACTGATGGCAGGAAAGCAAGTCTTGCAATGGAATATTAATTTGCCATGAGAAACCCACCAAATCAATACCCACGAGGACATATTTGAGAACTGAAACCTGACCATGTTTGCTTAACAAGACACTGACATCAATCCACCCGAAGCAAGGCTATGGCCTATCAGAAATAAGGCCAACGCAGATACATAAACCCTCAGAAGTGGTTCAGTCTAACACAGACAAATATTTCTCACAAACAAAGAACAAAGCAAATGGGAACACTGCCTTTCTGCTTGCTGTAACTTTCATACCTCCCGACACACAGTATTTCTCAGTTTAAAGAAGTATCTGGGATTCGTCATAGAGCAAACATATCATATTCATTTAAATCACTGTTAAATATTTTTGGATCCTCCGCAGGTTTCTCCAATTCTCCCTTGCTAATTATTCTCTTTCCCTAAGTGATCGCATCAAGTTTCAGGATTTCAAATATCATCTCTGGTGATCACTCTCAGTTGAATACCCTCTGTCCTGACCTTTGTCCTGAACACCAGACTCATAATTTACCTGATCGCTTGATCACACAAGGTTACCTAAGAGCAGGCCTCTCAACTCCAATGTGTGCAAGGGAGAATTCTCAATATGTTCCCCCCAAACCTACTTAGTCTTCTTTCATCTTAGTAAATGGTGCTATCCTCTGCCTACTGGTGTGCACCAAAGCCCTGGCGCCATCTTGGCTCCCTCGCTTCCTCCCAGTGCCCACCATATATCTTAATAACTTCATCTCAAAAATCTATCCTGAAACAATTCTTTTTTTTTTTTTGAGACAAGATCTCACTCTGTTGCCCAGGCTGGAGTGCAGTGGTGTAATCATAGCTCACTGCAGCCTTGACCTCCTGGGCTCAGGTGATCCTTCCACCCCAGCCTACCGAGTAGCTGGGGCTACAGGTATGTGCCACCTTACCTGGCAAATTTTTGTATTTTTTCTAAAGACGAGGTCTCGCTATGCTGCCCAGGCTGGTCTCGAATTCTTGGTTCAAGTGCTCTGCCTCGGTCTCCCAAAGTGCTAGGATTACAGGCATGAACCACTGCACTCAGACAATTCTCTTCCGCCCATCCGCTCTGCTCACCACCATCATCCTCTACCTGGACCACTGTAGTCACTTTCAGCCTACTCTCTCCCCATTTCTGACTTCTAATGGTCACTCTCCACATTATCCATAAGCCAAATCAAAGACTCCCAACCTGTCTCAACCACCCAATCCCACGGAGCCCCACCCACCCCTTGTCCCTCGATCACATCATTCTGTTTTCTAGACTTAGCCCTGACCTCTCTCTGCAGTGATACTGTTCACATATTTGCTAGTTTGTGACCAGGTTCTCTCCATATTCCTCCACCAAAATGTACACACAAACAAGCTCTTGGAGATAGAAACCTTACCTGTCTTATTATCATCATATTTCCAGTGCTTAGGATACTGCCTGGCATACAGTCAGCAGTGTATGCTTGTTGAATGAATATAAGAAAACAAAATGGTGTCACTGGCACTGTGTTTTATTTAACAAAGCTACAAGAGATGCTATGGAATCTTTGGGAAGTAAATAATTTATAATTCAAGAGATGACTCATGGGTATTTTGGCAAGAGTTTGCAGTGTGACTCATATTTGTGCATGATTTAACATGGATGCAGGCCTTTAGGGCCAGGGTCTGTCTCTCCCCGCCCACTGAACGGTGGTGCTCTAACCTCCACCTTCTAGATCCTGAAATCAATAGATATGCTGCTCAAAACTTGCCCTCACAAATCCAGAGTAGATTTTCCTTTAATTTCCCATTTCTTCTCATGCCTGAATCCTTCTTCTTTTCTTGATCTACTATTCGTTTGGAATTTTTGTTGTTGTTGTTGCTGTTGTTGTTTTTTTGAGGTGGGGGTCTCACTCTGTCACCCAGGCTGGAATGCAGTGGAACCGTCATGACTCACCACAACTTTGACATCCTGAGCTCAGGCGATTTCCTGCCTCAGCACTCCGAGTAACTGGAACTACAAGTGCCTGCTTGATTTTTTTAAATGTTTGTAAATAACAGGTCTCACTATGCCCAGGCTGGTCTGAAACTCCTGGGCTCAAACAATCCTCCTGCCTTGGCTTCCCAAAGTGCTGGGATTACAGGTGTGAGCCACCACACCTGGCCAGATCTACTATACTTTGAATAATGCTCTACACATTTATCTTCTTGAAATTTTTTTTTTAGGCAAAAATGAAAGCTCAGTACAATATATTAAAAATCTGATGGAAAGAATAAAAGCTGGAAGACAGTGGCCAACTGGGCCAGGAGAGATAGTGGCTAAATTTTCTTCCTTTATTTTCCACATGTTCCAATTTTTAAATAACTCTTAATTTATCATGATATTATTAATAACAAGTATTTAACTTAAATAATAAAAATTATTTTATTTAAATAATAGGGTCTAAGAGTCCAGCTAAAAACCATTATTATTAATTAATTGCCCCAAAGAAAAACACTTGAGGGTGAAAGTAGCAGGAAGGACAAGGGGTGTTTTCAGTTTTTGCTTTGTTCAATTCTGTGAAATGGGCATATAAAGTGATAAAGTTTTTCTGTCAAAAACTAAAATATCAAGTTGAATGATGAGAAGCCCAAAAAAACCCTAAAATAATAAGTAAACAAAACTAAATTATTTTACTCTGAAGACATGATGAGGCAGACGTCATGAATAAAAAGAGATACTCATTTTCACTCATTCTTGGAGAAATTGAAGGCACTTATGTAAGGGTTTGTTTGTTTATTGCAGAGACAAGATATCACCCTGTTTCTCAGGCTGGTCTTAAACCCCTGAGCTCAGGCAATCCTTTCACCTCTGCTTCCACCTCCACCTGCGGAAGGATCATTTAATTTAGGGTTAGGGTGTAAGTTTTTATGATTATAACTGATTAGTTCCCATATCTTCCTTCAATGCCCTGCTGATGAGCAACTTTGAGAAACACGAACCTGTCACTCAGCGACAAGAATGATGGTTCTGCAAGGGCAATGCGGTACCTCAATACTTCAAAGAACAGCCGGTGTTCTTGATCTGATGAGCTTAGATCACGTGCTGCTCGGGCTCCCCTTGGTCTCAGGACCAGAAACCACTTAATGGGCCTTAGTTTCTTCATGTGTGAAATGGGGTACACAAAAGCGCCATGCAGAAGCTGCTGCCACTGGGAAATGGTGTTTATCATGACACCCCCCAGAATTCATTCTAGCCCAAGTGGATGGAAAGAATATTTCGACAGAACATTTGGAGTAGGGGGTGAGAGCCCCAAGAGACGTCACTGCCCCACCTTCAAAGGAGATGGGTCCAGTTAGTCACACCTGGTTGGTGTTGGTTTCTCCAATTGGGGTCTGCAAGCTTTGAACAGAACTAGCTTGCTCTGGACAGCAGAGCCAAATGAGTAATGCCACCTGGGCTTTCCTTCCTCCTGCACTGCTACCTCTGAGAGAAATGCTAACCAAACGCTTAAAAAATGTTTTTGATTTGAACATGCCAAAGTACTAGTTGTCCTGGTCCAGTCCAGGTAACAGTTGTGAACCACAGTCATGGTTCAACTGAGTCAAGACGCTGTCCCAGGAAGTCACGGAAGTTGAGCAGTGCCTAAAGGTCTACAAATAGCCACTTACTTTTAAACTCGGGGTCTGAAAAGCACTTTTTCCTTACAGAAACATTAACTCTTTTTGGCCACTGGGAGATACCATTTCAAAAGACAAATAGGTATCACTACCAAGACAAAACCAACATTTCTGCTTCTGGGAAAAAGAAAGAGAGGAAGAGAATGAGAGTGAGAAAGCTAGGGTGTGCACACTTGTAAAGAACCTATTATTCAGCTGAAAAGAATACACATGTCACTTTCATAGATTATCTCATTCGATTAACACATTGATTAAGTAAGGTAGGAATTACAATACCCACATCACAGATGAGGACATCAAGGCTTGGAGACGTGAAATAGCTCCCCCAAGTCACACAGAGGTCAAATTGTGTACCTGGGTTACACACCCAGTGTGGGCAAGGCTGTGTCACATATCCAGGTGTGGCTGCCCCAAATCTCACGTTCCTTCCGTGATGCCTGGATACCATGCGATATTCATCTGGGTGTCATTCGTACTCACATCATCACCTTAGCCTCTTCAATGAAATCCTCTTCAGACATGGCGCCTTCACTGATGGCCTTGATGGCCACCCGGATGTGGGCTCGCCACGTACCCAAATGGACCACCCCAAACTGGCCACTTCCAATCTCCTCTACAAACGCCAGCTCAGAGGGGTCGATCTCCCACTTTTCTGGAAAAATAAAACATCCATGTCACAAGGGGAAAGATGTTAAAACTGTAGAGTTAAGAGAGATGTAAGAATCATCTAGACCCTTATAAGGGGACTCAAAACACCGGAATTGATTTATTAGAAATTGTACATTGATTCTTACATGTTTAAACTTTAGGCACCTCCAAAGTGTTTTCTGTTTGATGCAATACACCTATCGAGATGCTTTTCCCATGGCTCAAAACCATTTTTGAACTTGTGCATTTTGATGTCTTTTAGTGTTTCTGCCATTTTTTGTTTTCCCTCTTCCACATGGGCAAAATGTTTCCCTTTGAGGACTTTTTTCATCAGAGAAACAAAAAAAGTCTCTCGGGGTGAGATCAGGTAACTAGGGAGAATGAGGCATGGGAGTCATGCTCTTTTTGGTCAAAAACTGCTGAACATTCAGCTTCACATGGGCAGGTGCATTGTCATAGTGGAAGAACCAGTCATTAATTTGCCATGCTCAAAAAATTTCACTGAAGCCAAATGCAGCCTCTCACGACAATGCTAGCTGGTACTCTGATGTCAATGGGTTCCAAGAACACTCACCCAGCTGGGGAAGCCTGTACCTACAAGGGGCCTGCCCTCCAAAAGATAATTCTGGGGTTTTGTTTTGGTTTTTTTTGGTTCTCCCCTCAAATTTACAAAGAGGTTTAAAAATTGTATAAATAGGCCAGGCTCAGTGGCTCAGTCTATAATCCCAGCACTTTAGGAGGCCAAGGCGAGTAGATTACCTGAGCCCATGGGTTCCAGACCAGCCCAGGCAACTTGGCAAGACCTTGTCTCTACAATAAATCAAAAAAATTAGCTAGGCATGGTAGTACACACCTGTAGTTCCAGCTACTTGAATGGCTGAGATGGAATGGCTGCTGGAACCCAGTGGGTCAATGCTGGGTTGGTTGTGAGTGTGCCACTACACTCCAGCCTGGGTGATGGATTGAGACTCTGACTCAAAAAAAAATGTATAAATGAGTGGAGAGGATGCAGAGCCATTTTTAATACTCTCATTGTGGCTTGAATTAGTAAGAAAATCAAGCATCCAGGTTTCCAAATGCAAATTTCACTCACTTAGAGAGGAATGTTCAACAAATGGTAGATATCAAAACACAGTCTTTCTTCGCCTAGAGTCCCAAGAGGAAACACATTTCTGGGCCTTTCTGAACTAACCCTGTCAAAACGAGGCCTGGGATCTAAAATATTCGTCTCCCGACCATTTTTGTTCTGGTTTGTAAACGTGTAAGGCTAACACAACTTGTGATGCCTGTTATCCCATTTCAGTGCTTCCCGAGGTTTCTCTCACTTCGCCCCAAAGGGTTTTTCTTGCTTGTCGCCTCCTCTCCTTAGAGAAAAGTCAAGTTAATTCATCTAATAAACACACTTGATGTCAGGATTCTATTCCCCATGTAACCAGGAGTATACTTGAAGTGAAACGTGTTGCTGTATAGTTCTTATTCTATAGCAGCAAATCAGGGGGGAAAATTAACCGTAAAATAACCCTCTTGAAAACTATAGTCTTGATATTTTAGCGTGTCCTTTTTACATAGCAATACTGCCACCTGCTGGAACTGATGAATGCATTTAAAAGAATTTAGCATTTAGAAACTGATACCCCTTGTACAACTGTGCAAAGTATGCCTGACCCCATGGTGGGTTACTGATTGACTGATTGGAGTTGGGGTCTCACTCTGTCACCCAGGTGCCAGAGTACAGTGACACAATCACGGCTCAGCACAGCTTTGTACTCCTGGGCTGAAGTGATCCTCCTGCTTCAGCCTCCCCAATTTTTTTTTTCATTTGGGGTCTTACTCTGTTGCCAGGCTTGTGCACAGTACCATGATCATGGCTTACCACAACCTCAACCTCCTGGGCTCAGGTGATCCTTCTACCTCAGCCTCCCACATAGCTGGGACTATAGACACGTGCCACCTCGCCCAGTTCATTTTTAATTTTTTGGTAGAGATGAGGTCTTATCATGTTGCCCAGGCTTGTCTCGAACTCCTGGGCTCAAGCAATCCTCTCTCCTCAGCTTCCCAACATGCTGGGATTACAGGCATGAGCCACTGCACCTGGCCACAATTTGTTTAAATATGCAGAACAGTGCATAATGTCTAAGTCCATACTTGCTCAGTTCTGCCTGGTTTTGACTTCTTTATATCAATGAAATTGGACACTGGACGTTCTTTTGTGTCTGACTCCTTCCTCCCCTCATTCATCTGTGAATGTCGTCCGCGGTGTTGTTTGTGGTCAGTTTATTTTTACCGTGGCTACATAGGGCTGCATTGCAAGGCTATCCCACGACTGGTTGACCCATGCTTCTTCAGGTGGTCATTTGGGTCATTACTGATTTTTGGCTCTTACACATGATACTATTAGGAACATTATGTGTGTCTTTTGATGAAGTGAAATGCACACTTATGCCCCAACAAATTATGGGCAGATGCCACCAGGTCAGAGGGTATGGATGTCCCCGGATTTAGCAGATATGGCCAGTCTTCCAAAGAGCCTGCACCAAATCACATACCCATCAACAACGGGAAAGAGCTCCGGTCACTCCATGCCTTTGCCCCGGCCGATATGTAGTATTTCAGTTCTTTTTTTGTTTTTTTATTTTAACCAATCTGATGAGTGCATAGTGGCATTTCACTATGATCTAAATTTACATTTTGCTGATGACCAATTATTTTTATACAACTTGGCTTCATGGCCATTTGAATATTCTCTTTAATGAGAGAATACTTCATTCAACTTTTTTATCCTTAAAAAGTTGAGTTGTGTGCATCTTCTAATTGACTTATTTATATTTCAAATAGGAATTTCTTATTGGTTATGTGTGTTAGAAACATCTTCTCCCAATCTGTGGCTTAATTTTTTACTCTCTTACTGGGGTACTTTGGTGAACAAAGTTTTCTGAAGTGGAATTCATCAATATTTTCCTTTATGGTTATATTCTGTTGAATAAATCGATGCCAATCTCAAGGTCATGAATATATATCCTCTTATGTAACCTTTAACATACACCTAGTATGTCTGTAATTCCAGCACTTTGGTAGGCCAAGGTAGGAGGACTGCTTGAGTCCTGGAGTTCAAGACCAGCCTGGACAGCATAGTGAGACCTAGTCTCTACAAAAAATAAAATAAAAAATTAGCAGGGCATGGTGGCATGCGCTTATAGTCCCAGTTACTCAGGAGGCTGAGGCAGAAGGATTTCCTGAGCCCAGGAGGTAGAGGTTATGGTGAGCCATGATCATGCCACTGCACTCTATTCTAGGCAAGTAAGACCCCAACTCAAAAATATTTTTTAAGCTTGTTTTTAAGACATTAAAAAGGACCATGTTTAACTTAATCAACTGCTAATGGTGAAACTTTTTATTATATAGTATCTGCAGGGCAGAAGAATAATCCAGGCATCAATAACAGTCTGTAATCACCCTTCCATCCTCTTAACCTAATCTGACCCTGAATTCCAGTCACTTGTTTCTCAATATGATTAACAGTGTTGCCTTTTTTTTAAAGTATGTTCTGAGTCCCACTAATGAGAGAAATTTGAGGGAATACAATGTGACCAAATTAGAAACAGGATTCCCTGGAACTTGCATATTCTCACAAGATTTGCAAATACCACATTTGCTAGGAAGACGTTCAAGTCCAACTTTGTGCAAATTCTATTTGAAACAAGGTGAAGAGGGTGCCGTCAGCAGCTCTATCTAATAGGTTCTCTTGGGTGCAGCCATTTCCCAACCACCAGAGAACCACAGTTCAAACATCCAAATAAGAAGAATTATAACTTCTCAAGACAGGAAAGATTAAGGCTCCTGCTAACATACAGTAAAATCTGAAGGAGAATACCAACATTCCTCCCTCCCAAAGTTTAAAATCCTTAGTGAGATGCATATACTTCTCTCGGGATTTAAGCTTTGAGAAGAAACGTTTCTAGACAGACATTCCAGAAGCGCTGAGACCAGAGTCTCCAGGGACCTTGGAAGAGAGACTTGATCGGGTTGGTACTGGACGTGGGCATATGTGCATACTTTACCATAGGTGAAACCCGCTGTGGCCGGCACGCAGCTGCCCATCAGCCCGACTGGGTAGCGGAGACGGGTCAGGAGGCCTGAGGAGAAGGCGAAATCAGCGAGTCAAGCCCAGTTGCTAACAAGGAAGAAAGAACTAGACATAGAAGATGGTGCCATTCTTTAAATAGTTAGACAGAAACATTTATTCTACAGGTTAGTCTGTTTGCTTATTTTTCCCACTTAGAAAACAACTTTTCATAAAAATGATATCTACTCATTACACACATTTAAAGAATCTAAGAAGTATAAAGAAGGATCAAAAGGTCTCCACAGACACATTGTTATCATCTTGGTAAACATTACTGCAAAAACCTCTGTATTAGTTTTTGTTGTTGTTGGTTTTTGAGTCTGGGTCTCACACTGTTGCCCAGACTGGAGAGCAGTGGCTCTATCAGGGCCTACTGCAGCCTCAACCTCCTGGGCTCAAGCAATCCTCCCACCTCAACCTCCCAAGTAGCTGGGTCTACAAGAGCATGCCACCACACCTGGCTAATTTTTCTTTCTTTCTCTCTTTCTTTCTCTCTTTCTTTCTTTCTTCCTTTCCTTCTCTTTCTTTCTTTCCTTCCTTCCTTCCTTTCTTTCTTTCTTTCTTTCTGTGTAGAGATGAGGTCTTTCTTTCTATGTTGCCCAAGCTTGTCTCAAACTCCTGGGTTCAAGCAATTATCCTCTTCTGCCTCCCAAAATGCTGGAATTCTAGGCGTAAGTCACTGTGCCCAGTCAAAAACCTCTATTTACATAACTGAAAGCATCTTCCCTTACAATGTTTTATAGAAATATACTTTGTTACAAGCTTTTTGCTGTGAGTGGGTAATTGATATATATCAAAGACTATACATACAACTTAAAGCTATTTCCAAGATTTCTCTGTTATATGTATTTCTCAAATTGTCATCTTATAAAATGTGAGTTCCAGGTCTAAGAATGTCCAGAAAGGCTGTCCTAATACATCCGACTGCTGACAGTATTTAAGTGTACTCATTTTCCCAACTCTACCCTTTGAGAGTAGAGTTTTTTGGGTTTTGGTTGTTTTTGTTTTTGTTTTTGTTTTTACATCTATGCTATGGAGTAAATGTGCCCTCCAAAACTCAATGAAATTTAACTCCCCAGGTCAGGTGTGATGGCTCACGCCTGTAATCTCAGCACTTTGGGAGGGCAAGGTGGGAGGATCGCTTGAGCCCAGGAGTTTGAGACCAGCCTGGGCAACATAGCAAGATCTCATCTCCACAAAAAATTAAAGAAACTGGCCAGGCATGATGGCACATGCCTGTAGTCCCAGCTACTTGGGAAGCTGAGGTGGGAGGAACCCTTGAGCCCAGCAGGTCAAGGCTGAGGTGACCATGAGCATGCCACTGCACTCCAACTGGATGAAGAGTGAGACTCCAACTCAAAAAAATGAATGAATGAATGAACGTAAACATAAGAGAGGAAGAGCTCCCAGAGCATGCTGTACCCTCTCGTCACAGGGTGCCCTGCACGGCCCCAGGACTTTGCAGAGTCCCCACCAGGGAGCAGATCCTCGCCAGATACGGCCTCTCTGTCTTGGACTCTTCAGCCACTAATACTGTAAGTAAAAAGCAAATATCTTTTTTTTCCCAGTTCTTATATTTTGTTCTATGCAACAGAAAATGAACCGAGACACCATTGTAGAGTACATGAGATCTCGTCTGAGCATATAGAATCCTCTGCTTCAGTTCAGGTCAGTAAGCAGATGTATTATTTATTTCTTCAACTGATGTTTACTGAGCACCAGGTATGTGCCCAGTACTATCTAGAGACAGGAGACAGCAGTGAACCAGACTGCAAAGCCACTGCAGGGGGGCTGAAGGGACGTCAACACTGGGGACAATGAGACCAGTCAAGAGGTCATTGGCATCATCCAGGTGAACAATGGTCAGGGCAGCACCGGTGGTAGGCAGGGCTTGTTGGGAGACACACTTAGAATATGTCATGTTTATTTAGAAAATAAGTAAGTACACACACAAGAAAAAGCAGATGGTGATGAGTGCAAGGCCGGTACACTACAGTGACTTCAGAGTGGGGCTCAGAGAAGGCCTTTCTGACAAGACAGTGGCCATGCTGATGTTGATTGGAACCAGCTCCCAAAGACTGGGAGGAAGGGCCTTCCAGGCAGATGGAACAGTATATGCAAAGGCTGGAGGATAGAAACAAGCTTGACCAGTGTAGGAACAGAAAGAAGCATACATGTATTCAGTGCCTATTGTGTGCAAGACAGTCTTCTAGGAAGATCCCAAGGAGCCCAGCAGCTCCAAAGATGAGCAAAATGAGGACCCTACCTGTGGGAACTGTGTGTCAGGGAGGGGACAGGCAGAGAGAGGCCCTTCTGACGTCAAAGGAAACAGCGGTTGCTGGAGACTCCCCTATGGCGCCCTGGGACACAGAGGGAGAGCACTCAACACATGGTTGGGATCAGAGAAGTTTCCTGGGAGGAAATGACACCTGAGACGAATCCAAAAAACACAGCTAACCCACAAGGAGAAGCCTTAAAGGACATTCCAGGCAGGGGTACCAGCGTGCAATGAAACACAGATGTCTGAAGCTTGATGGCAGGTCCCTGAACACAAAATGGAGGCAGGAGAAGCAAGATGGGACGCAGGAGAGGTGCATCATGCTTGGGCTTGGGGGCCTTGTGAGCCATGCCAGGAAGCACGACATCTCCCTGCAAGCCAGAGGGAGCCAGTGGAGGGTCCCTAGCAGGAGGGCACAGTCAGACTATGTTTTTGATAGATCGCTCTGGTGCCAGCCTAGAGGTGGGACGAGGGGACATCAACATTGGAGAAATTGAGAGCAGTCAAGAGGCCATTGTCATCATCCAGGTGAACAACGGTCAGGGCAGCACCGGTAGGCAGGGTTCAATGGGAGACACGTTTAGGATATGACATTAATTGCACCTGGAAACTTATAAGTTCAGTTTTAAGAAGAAAAGCGTCTGTTGAACTCCCATGGTTCCAGGCCAGTGGACTGGATGATGGCACCATGTTACAAGACAGACTACAGGAAGAGGAGACATGAACAGGGCGTGATGGTGTCAGATGGAGCATTCAACTATGTCATCAAGTTCAGGGCTGGTGGGATTGCGAGCACCTGTGTCCCCTGAAGAATTTTGCAGCAGGAGATGGCCAGCTTGAGAAGTGGCCAGGGTGAATCCTCTCAGAACACCATTGCTTAAGGGAACAGAAGTAGGACGCATTAGGAAGACCCACCAGGAATGATCTGAGCTGTAAAGCTCCAGGAGTGGGTGGTGTAAACCATCAAGGAAGCAGGGACATCCTAGGAGTGACACCGCCCAATGCAACAGAGAGCTCTAAATAGTTGAGGACCAGAACGCATCACCATGCATGTCCCCTGGGGAGTCACTGGTCCACACAAGGCGGTGGAAGCAGAGGTTGGATTGTGGATGTTTAAAGGCAATTGGACAGTGAGAAGGTGGAGGCATTGGGTGTGGACTCATTTTCACAGTGTGACTAAGAGAGTGACACCGAAAGGGCTGGATGGAGGGGTCAGAAGAAATGGAAGGGATGCCACCGGGGAGAAGGGAGCAGTGACGACAGGCAAGACCCCTCCTGCTGGGGGAAGTAAGGGAAGGGCAGGGGGCAAGAAGGGCTGGGGGACTCACGCTGGGGCTTCCATCGTCCCCACAAAGTAGACGGACAGGAGATTTGCTGGGGGGGGTGAGTTTTGCAGAGGGGTCTTGAGGAGATGGGAAGACTCCAGACAGAGAACAGGAAAGGACATTTCCCTGACTCAGAAGACCTGCCAAGGGACAGCCCCAGCTAGTCAAGTCGCTGCCACACTGGTCCAAATAACACGTAAGGGAATTTCCTTAAGACCCTGATGCCGTCCTCTGACTTCAAAGTTTATCTTCGCCAAACATTTCAACCTGGGAATTATTACCAAATGTTGGTGTTGGTCTCTGCAGAAAGATGCCTGTCACTCTCTTTGCAGGTGTCCCCACTTCTGGTAAAGAGATGGTTTGTCATGAGCTACATTGACCAGAGATCAGAAAGTAGACAGGACAGTCATGAGTTCCAGTTCACAGTCTCTCTCTCTGTCTCTCTCTCTCTCTCTCTCTCTTTCAGTTGGGGTCTCACTTGCTTGCCCAGGCTGGAGTGCAGTGACACAGTCATGGCTCACCACAACTTTGACCTCCTGGGCTCAGGCAATCTTCCTTCCTTGGCCTGCTGAGTAGCTGGGACTATGGGTGCATGCCACCATGTCCAACTAATTATGTTTTTAAAATTTCATTTATTTATTTGCTTGTTTATTATTTATTTATTTTAGTGATGAGGTCTATGTTACCCATGCTAGTCTCCAGCTCCTGGGTTCAAGTGACCCTCCCGCCTAAGCCTCCCAAAGTGCTGAGATTACAGGCATGAGACATCACACTTGGCAATTTTTTTTTTTCACAACAGTGGGGCTATATTCTTAATATACTGCTCTGCACTTTTTTTCTTGTTTTTTTTTTTTTTTTTAAGTCAGGATCTCACTTGTCACCCAGGTTGGAGTACATGGTACGATCATGGCTCACAATAGCCTTGACTTCTTGGACTCAAGTTACAAGCGTGTGCCACCACACTGGCTAATTTTTTTAATTTTTGTAGTGACAAGGTCTTTCTATGTTGCCCAAGCTAGTCTTGAACTCCTAGGCTGAAGCGATCCTCCTATCTTGACCTCCTAAAGTACGGGGATTACAGAGGTGAGCCACCATGCCTGGCCTTTTTTTTTTTTTCTTTTTAACGTAACAACTTATCACTACCATCTTTTCCTGTAGGCAATTCCTGACTTACCTCCTTACTTTTTGGACTTCATCACCCTCACCACTCTCTCTTCAATTTTTTTTTTCTCCAAAGGAAGGAGAAAGAAGAGGGAGAAAATGCAGAACTGGTCTTATCACTTATCACTTATCACTACCATCTTTTCCTGTAGGCAATTCCTGACTTACCTCCTTACTTTTTGGACTTCATCACCCTCACCACTCTCTCTTCAATTTTTTTTTTCTCCAATGGAAGGAGAAAGAAGAGGGAGAAAATGCAGAACTGGTCTCTATTTCTGTCTGCACCAACAGCTATGACCTCCCCAACCCCACCCAGACACTCTACCTCTCTCTCTAAAATCAGACTTCTAGGGACAACCTGGAACATCCCAATGGAATCATCCCATAAGTGAATAATATCTCCTTGGATGTATTCCTGATATTTGGAACGAGGGTAATGGGAAATAGGCCTTTTTCCAAAAGGATGTTTTGTCCACTTGACTTTTTCTGAGAGAAATCTTTAAGAGCACAGCATGACAGGAAGTCAAACGATATGAGAAGTTGCAGTGAGTTCCAAGTTCAGTAACGCTAAGGTAAGATCCCGCTGTGGGCCCAGCGGGGTCAGGCACAAGCTGAGCGAGGACTGGAAGCCAGAAATGTGACTGCAATGGTGATGCAACCTTCCAGAATCCCACATCTTTCCACAGTTGATAGGTTTGCACAAGTAGCAATTATTACAAACAATGACTGGAGAAGCAGGTTAAACACGCCCCTGGCATATTAGACCAAATTATGACTGTGAAAAGCTGTGTTCTGTGTAATCTTTTCTGTCCTACAAACAGGAAAGAGAGAATGAGAAACTTGAGGGTAATTGTTTATTGCAAGTATCTGAAGCAGAGATCTGATTTATGGGGGCAAAGAGAAGGAAGCATTATTATCTAGGTATTTGAAATCCTACTACATTTAGCTCTATACGAATTTCCAGAGCAAATACATGATGACTCACTGGCCATTTGCCTTTCTCTCATCTGTCATTCTTCTTACCTGGCAGAATTGTAAAGAATTGACCTACCTTTTGCCCCCTGACTAGAAAGACCAAGAGGCATCAACAATGAGGATAATGGCAGGCTGTGTTTCAAGCTCTTAAGCCCTTTCTGCACTGAGTGTCTGACAGCAGAGAGGTGTTGGCCTCCCGGGCCTGGCTCCCCAGCGTGCCCAGCTTGAAGTCCCCTATGAAGTCCCAACTTACCTGCCGCATTGTGCTGGTGATACCAGATCAGCTCGGGGATGGATTGAAAGAGATGTCTCTCAGCCACGTACCATTGTCCTGAGTCGGTCCTTTTTATCTGATAATGTTTGATGGTCGCCTCTGTACTTCTGCGATCAATAAAACGTGAATTAGTAGAAACACAGAAGATCACTTTGGACTAAGAGAACTCATTCAGCAACAGGAATCCAGTTCTAAAACTCATCCTGGCCAGGCATGGTGGCTCATGCCTGTCATCCCAGCACTTTGGGAGGACGGGGTGAGAGGATTGCTGGACAACATAGCAAGACCTTGTCTCTACAAAAAAAAACAAAATAGCAGGGTGTGGTGGCACGTGCCCGCACTTCTAGCTACTCAGGAGGCTGAGGTGGAAGGATCGTGTGACCTGGGAAGTTGAGGCAGCAGTGAGCTGTGATCATACACTCCAGCCTGGGCAACGGAGAAAGACCCTGACATAAATAAATGACCTCATCCTAGCAACATCACCCTGAAGAGCAGACTGGCTAAATTCAACAGTTATATCACCATCTCAGGACGATTTCTCAACTAAATTATTGAGGTTCAGATTCAGACTTAACTTCAGCCAAAGTTGTCCAAGGGACATGTCCAGCGTCCAAACCAGTAGAGCTCATGTAGGGCATGTACACGTGTATATGGGATATTCGGTGTCAGTTGAGTGAATGAATATATGCACCATGAGGGATTGGAGATGGTACCACAGAAGAGGGGGTACCAAGGGGACCAAGACTGCCCTTGTGAGCAGTCTGTTGTTTCAGACAACCAGGGCTCAGTCTTTTATGGGGGACACACCTCACCACTGTCCCATTGGAATGTAGAGAATCGGTGGTGTCCACCCACCAACTTGCATTCTCCCTAAGGCAGGGCTGCTCCTGGAATGTCACCTCTTGGGAGCCTCCAACCTAGCATGGGACCCATGACTTCCCACAGCCAGAAGCATCCTCAGCCAGAAGACACCGGGAGCTTTCTGAGGGCAGGGAACCCCTCTGCAGGTCAGTCCCAGGACAGACCAAGGGACATGGGGCAAGCCCAATTGTGTCCACTACAATGAATCTACCTCCCATTTTTGATGGTTGAGAAAAGAGAGACAAGAGAAGTTCATCAATTCCTCTGACATCACACAGAACTTGTTAGGGACACGGTGTGGACCAGTTTGTTTTTCTAACTTCCAGGCCAGTCATCTTTTCCCTAAGCTAGGCTCTCACTTACACAGGGGTTTGCCAAAAAAAGTCTACACGTTTTAAGAGATGTTCTCTGGACCGGGTGCAGTGGTTCACACCTGTAATCCCAGCACTTTGAGAAGCAGAGGCAAGAGGATTGTCTAAGTCCAGGGGTTGGAGACTAGCCTGGGCAACTTGACGAGACTTATCTCTACAATAAATCAAAAAATTAGCTGGGTGTGAGGACATGCACATGTGATTCTAGCTATGTGGAAGGCTGAGGTAGAAGGATTGTCTAAACCCAGTGGGCCGAGGCTGTGGTGGCTGTGAGCGTGCCACTGCAGTCTGGGCAACAGAGTGAGACTCTAACTCCTGAGATAGAGAGAGAGAGAGAGAGGAGAGAGAGAGAGAGAGAGAGAGAGAGAGAGGTTATCTATGCATTTCTTTTTTTGTTGTTTTGTTTTGTTTTGTTGTTTGAGTTGGAGTCTCGACCTGCTGGGCTCCTGCGATCCTTCCATCTCAGCCTTCCAAGTAGCCGGAATTACAGGAGCGCACTACCACACCCAGCTAATTTTTTGATTTATTGTAGAGATGAGATCTCGCCAAGTTGCCCAGGTGGGTCTCGAACCCGCAGGCTCAGGCGATCCACTCACCTCAGCCTCCCAAAGGTGTGAGATTACAGGCTGAGCCACCGAGCCTAGCTCTATCTATGCATTTCTTTTCCAAGTTGAATCGAATTACGGTAGCAATGTGTAGTATGACATTCACTCAACCATGCTTCCGCCATTTTCTGACTGTCTTACCTGTCTCATGGTGACTCCAGCATTCATTTGATCAACACCACCTTTTGCACGAATGTCATATTTAAAATATGTAGACATTTTTTGTCACCTTGTATATCTTCCCTGTCACATATCTCCATAAAAAAAGACTGCCACTGGGTTCTCTCTAACATGACCAAAATCACCAGTGCTTACCTTCTAGCTCTTATAAATACAGAAATTGTGTAGGATCCCAAATGTCTTGAATCTCTGACAATAAATGCACCTTCTTTAGCCTGCAAAACAATTTGTGTATTCCACAAGTTTATTCCTTTTTGGAAAGAAAGACAAACCTACCTCTCAGGAATGAAAACCAATGTGATACTGACTCACTATAAGTGACTTATTATTATATTATTTCTATAAAGAATGTGATCATTTTTACAAGTACACACAATTTTATCTCCCTCATAGATCTAGAAGTCATGTCTATAAAATAAATGTAATTGGGACATGACTTTATAATGTGTGAGTATTCAAAAATATTGCTCCTGATTTTTCTAAGAAAAGTTCTTTGATGACATTGAAACTTACTTAGTTAATTTTGTTATACTGATCAGGACAACAGATAAAAATAGCTGATGAATAGAAGTCTGAGACAGACTGACAGGATGGCAGAAGAAGGGCAAAAAATGTGGCAGGAGAAACATCTGGAAAAGCAGGAGTGAGGAGAGAGGTCAGCGTTCATGAAAGGATGGAGAGAGCACAGATTTGGGGAGTAAGAAAAGGAGACCTTAGCTGCTGTAGTAGCAGGGCAGAAGAGAAAGAGAGAAGGGTGAGAAGAACATCCTATGCCCAAAGTAAGGTCACACGTTGGATCCCTGCTGGTGTTTTCTGGAAGACTCTAGGAAAGCTGTGAGTTGCTTTAATCTTGAATGTTGAGCTATTTTGTTTGTTGAATATTGACTGAGTGTGTTTTTGCTTAGGTAGAGGGAAAAAGAAATCTCAGAATCTGGTCAAATCCATGAAAGCTGACACTCATGAAGTGCTTGAGAATGGCACACCCCAAGTGGCTGGCCTGACCTCAAGGTGAGCTCAATACGTTAAGCAGGGTCTCCTCCTACTTCCAGATGGTCACCAAGATATGAGCCTCATGCCCTGGTCAAATTGTTTTAGCCAGAGAATCTCTTATGGCCATTTGAAACAATAAAACCTGGTTTTTACTGGATTCCTACAGTGTGCAAAGGTTGCAGTGCAGGCACAGGAGATACAAGATGTAAAAGGCAAGGATGTAAAGTTGTGTGCAGGATATCTACATTTGTCATGTGTATAACATGCATCTAATAAAATTGCATATGTAGTGATCTTAGATTCAAAGCAGAAAGAGGATAAACAACATTTCCTGACCACAAAGCAATAAAACCAGGAGTGAAAAACAAACCCAAAAGTCAAAAGCCCCAACCACCTGGAAATTTTTAAATTCTCTTTCACATAGCTCAAATAATTCCAATAAAGGTGAGAATTATCTACAAAATAATAAGGAAGCATCACATATTAGAGCCTCTGCTATTCAGTTTAAGCTGTACTCAGAAATAAATTAAAAAATGAGTGGTCTTATGACTCATATCAATAAACAAATGGAATAAAAATCAGAGTATCCAACTCAAGAAGTGAGGCTAAAAACTGTAAAATAAACCCACGTAAAGTAGAAGAAAGAAATTAATAGAGACAAGATAGAAAACAATGAATTTTTTAAATTTTTAGATAGAAATAGTAATTTAGTTCAAAATCTTATTATTTAGGGAAAAGCAATAGATAAACTGCTAATTTACCTAATCACTAAATAATAGTGAAATTCAAAAATAATAAGTCACAAGGAGAAAATAATCAAAGATCCAGATAAAAAATAAAGAATTTCATTGACTTTATAAATTGAAAACTTGAATTAAGTGGATAATAAACTAGCAAAACATAAAATTTATCAAAATTGAATCCAGACGAATTAAAAATCTTAATAGATCTATTGAATAGACAAATGGATAAGGTTTTTAAGAACTAAAGCAAACAGCACTGTAGTCACACGTTGTGATATGCTAAAACTTAAAGAAAAGAATGGCATATAAATTAAATTATTCCAAAGCACATGATAAGAAGAAAAACTTCTAAATTTGTGTTTGTAAAGTGAGCTGAACATCAAAACCAACCACACAGCCAAGACTGTGCACAAGAGCAAGCTACTGCCCATTCTCACTCATATCAGTGTAAAAATTCTAAATAAAATGTCAAACCAGCCAAGAGGGAATACATGCAGGAATGTGGGAGCAAGTCATTATTAAGGATTTATTAATAGAACTCATCATATTAATAGATCTGAGAAGAAAATCATATGACCATCTCTAGAAATATTGAAAAGGCACTTGACAAATTTCCATATCTAATATCAATTTTTTTAAATTATTGATAAAATAGGAACATATTTACTTCCTTAAAACGAGTCTTATTTACTTTTAAACTGTCTTATTTAGACTGCTGTTAGCATAATAGTCTTGTTTACTTTCATCTCAAGCCTGTATCACATTTTATATGGAAATCATTCCAACTAAAATCAGGGGGTATGGCTCAGCCAGTAATCCCGCGCCTTTGGGAGGCTGAGGTGAGTGGATTGCCTGAGCCCGCGGGTTCGAGACCTGCCAGGGCAGGCGAGACCTCATCTCTACAATAAATCAAAAAAATTAGCCGGGCGTGGTAGCGTGCGCCTGTAGTTCCAGCTACTTGGAAGGCTGAGGCGGAAGGATCGCCGGAGCCCAGCGGGTCGAGGCTGCGGTGGCCAGGACAGTCTCACTGGGCGACAGTGAGACTCCAACTCAAAAAAAAAAAATAATTAATTAAAAAAATAAAAAACAAAATAAAATCGGGGGTAAAAAAAGCCCACTGTCAGTGCCGGCATTATAATTCTGTTCTGAAGATACCAGTCAATCCAATTACTGACAGGCAAAAATTTAAAGTACCATATTCAAATGATAAAAGAGGATTTGGAATCATCACTGTTTGCTACTGATTATGTATCTGAAACCCAAGAGAATCCACTGAAAAACTGCCATGTAAGACATGAGAGGTCACCAGAATTATCAGGTATGAAATTAATTCACAGAAACAAAAAGCTTCCCTAAATAAAAAAAAAGAAGATATACGCATGTATGATGGAAACACAAATGATAAAATATCTTAAGATAAACTATTTTTGCCAAAGGTATGAATCTAATTTTAATTTTCTTCTGTATGAATGATCAATAATGAGTCCTAAAACAAATGGGTCTCTAAACTCTACTGTACATTTAATGCAACCAACAGGATTTTTTTTAAATGAGACAAGGTGATTTGAAATTTGTATGGACAGAAAAATATGTTCACCCAGAATATTTCTGGAAAAGAAGACTGATGAGGTAAAGCTAGTCACAATGGAGAAAGCTTTACTTTTTTTTTTGAGTCAGGGTCTCATGCTGTTGCCCAGGCGCTGAAGTGCAGTGGCACACTCATGGTCACTGCATCCTCGACCTGCTGGACTCAGGTGATCCTTCCCCTCAGCCTTCCAAGTAGCTGGAACAACAGTCGTGCACCATCACATCCAGCTAATTTTTTTTTTATTTTCTGATTTATTCTAGAGTCAATATCTTGCCAAGTTGCCCAAGCTGGTCTCAAACCCCTGGACTCAGGCAATCCTCTCGCCTCTGTCTCCCAAAGTGCTGGGATTACAGGCATAAGCCACCACACCTGGCAGCCTTACATTTTAAACAGTGCAGTAGCACAAATGCGTGGACAGCCGGTCAGTAGAACCAAGCAGATTGTCCACAGATAGCAGAGAATAGGAATTTCTTTTATGATGATGAAAGTGGCAGCTCTAACAAGTGCAAGAAAGTGGACATTTGGTAACCATCTGGAAAAGAATAAAGTTGAATCCATACATTAGGAAAAATTGCAAATGGATCAAAGATGTCAACATATAAAATAAAACCACCAAAGTAATAAAAAAAAAAGGAAACTTTTCATAACCTGGGAATGGAGAAGGAAATACATGTAAAATTCAAACACTCTTCATTCCAAAACACTATAAGATAATTGAAAAACTGGAAAAAATATCACCACAACTATCAAAAGGCTCATTTCTCAGTATAACCTCCTAAGTCCTACAGTTTCTGAGAAAAGCATCAAAAACCTGATAGAAACGATAAAAAGATATGAACAGATGGTTCCCAAAGAAATACAAACATACAAATTTAATATCTTTTAAAAATGCTTAGCATTCCCAGAATAGGAGAAATGTGAATTAAATTCACACTGAGATGAGGTGTCAGAGAACAAAAACCCAGAAGTTTCATTTTCAGTGCTGGCAGGGAAACTTGTGAGAAAACACACTCACTTACGTGTCAGGTAGGCACATCACAGACACAACTGCCAAGGACCTTGTCATTCCTATTAAAATTAGAATCACATGTTCCAGTGGACCCAGAATTTCCACCTTTGGGGATATATCCTAAAAACAAACTCATGTAAACATGAAAGCCTGTGTAAAGGTGACAGATGATAGCATGTTTCAACAGCAAAAGCGTGTATAATAATTTTCATAATGAAGAATTGATTTTAGAAATTGTGAAACTAAGAATTACTATGTAAGTATAAAGTGAGTTAGGACACGTGTGGATTTGATGTGGAAAAAATTCTCAATATGTTTCATTAGGTGAAAAAAGTGATGTAGAAAAGATTATGTCTAGTATGCCACCATCTGTGTAAAAAAATAACAATACAAGAAAACATATTTGTACTTATTTGTGTATGTATTAAACATCTTGGAAAAGATACAAAATAAACTGACCGTAGTTTTTTATGGGAAGGAAGAAAAATTTTCACAACTTTTTTTATTTTGGATCATACAAACATACTGACTATTAAAATATGAAAAAGATAAAAAATTATAAGATATTGACCAGGCCTGGTGGTCCACACCTGTAATCCTAGCACTTTGGGAGACCAAGGTGGGAGGATTGATTGAGTCTAGGAGTTCAAGGCTAATCTGGGCAACACAGCAAGACTTTGTCTCTACAAAAATTAAATTAAAAAAAACTTAGCCAAGTGTGGTGGCACATGCCTGTAGTCCCAAATACTCAGGGGACTGACTCAGGAAGATCGCCCAGTAGGTTAAGGTTGCGGTGAGTTGTGATTGTGCCACTGCCCAACCTGGGCAACACAGTGAGACCCCAACTCAAACAAACAAAAATTATAAGATACTACTATGAATAATATATGCAACAAATTTGAAAATAAGTATAAAACAGGCAAGTCTCTAGGTCAATGTAAATTACCAAACATTGCAAAAAGAAAAGGAAATTTAATCAGTAGTAAAATGTCTACCTGTTTTTAAAGCAGTGTGTCTGGAGTATTTTACAAGAGAGATGTACAGTAGCTAACCTTCAAGGAACAAATAATTTCTAATCAGCATAAACTATTCCACTGATTGGAAAGAGAGACAAAGCCCCACCCCTTACCTCATTTTATGTTGCTAGTCTAACCTGTATACTAAAACTAGTTAAAGAGAACAGAAAATTACAAGCAAACCCACTTTTGAACCTAACAGGACAAATGCTAAGTAAATATTAAGAATCCCAAATCAGAATATTTTAAATAACT
This sequence comes from Carlito syrichta, assembly GCF_000164805.1. Taxonomy (NCBI): domain Eukaryota; kingdom Metazoa; phylum Chordata; class Mammalia; order Primates; family Tarsiidae; genus Carlito; species Carlito syrichta. Next base: position 145,157 of record NW_007249841.1, on the reverse strand, counting down.
CATGGTAAGTAGAGTTTAACCCAGGTGTATTAAAAATAAAAATTAGCCGGGCTCGGTGGCTCAACCTGTAATCCCGCGCCTTGGGAGGCTGAGGTGAATGAAATGCCCGAGCCCGGGGTTTCGAGACCCACCTGGGCAACTTGGCGAGACCTCATCTCTACAATAAAATCAAAAATTAGCCGGGCATGGTAGCATGCGCCTGTGGTTCCAGCTACTTGGAAGGCTGAGGCGGAAGGATTGCCGGAGCCCAGCAGGTCGAGGCTGTGGTAGCCGGGAGCGGCCGTTGCACTCCAGTCTGGGCGACAAAGAGAGACTCCAACTCAAAATAAATATGTAAATAAGAAGAATGCTTTAAAGATACATAGACAAATATGTATATTTTTAAATATCACATTCATTATACACACATATTTCTGATGGATTAAAGACAGAAATGCAAGAAGCAAATCTTCAAAACATTTAAAAGAAAATATAAAATCCCTTTATTACCTCAGGAGAGAGAAAAACTTCCTATACTAAGTTTAAACAAAAAAAAAACACAGAGATAATGAAGGGAAAATTGAGGATTTTGAACATATTAACATTTTTAAAATTATATGTAAGAAAAAAAAGCATGAAGTTTTTTTTTAAAGTCAGAAACCAGAAGGATATATTTGCAACCATAACTGACAAAAAGATTGGTATTCAGAATATATTTTAAAAATACATACTTCTAAGTTAAAAAAGTAAACACCCTATAGAAAAATGAGCAAAAAATGTTAACAGGCATGTCACAGAATAGTAAGCCCAGTTGACCAATAGACACTTCAAAGGTAACTCAGTTGTGCTGGCAGTCAGGAAATGTACATTTAAAAATACATATGTACAAATTCTCACCCAATGGACTGGTGAGGGGAAGGAGTCTGAAACGGCTTGCCAACTGTGGGCAAGAATGTAGGAAACCAGTTTTTCTCATTCTGTGTAAGGGTGTGAGTTAGTACAACTACTTTGAATAATGATTTGAAAACAACAAGTAAATCTGCACATGCCCTGTGACTAAATCCTTCCATTTTACCTGTTATGTGCAAGTGACATTTACAAGAAAGTCCACTGCAGCATGATTTGTGATAGTAACAATCTAGAAACAGTTTGAATGTTTATCTACCCTGGATACATTTCAACACAGTCATATAAGGAGATGCATTAATATACATTCAAAGGAATGTATTTGATCTATATGTCCCCAGATGGATACATTTTGAAAGTAAGTTAAAAATCAACATTTAACATTTAAGTTAAAAATCAACATACATAAGATTTCTTTTACATGAACTGGAAAACACGTAAAGTCACACTAAAGGTTGTTTACACACATACATATATGCTACAAATCAGGACGAATCAGGAACAAATTCTTCTATTATGACTGCATCTGGGGAGTGGGGGAGGGCCAGAGAGATAAGGGGTGGCCTTCAACTATATCTGCAATGTCTTATTTATTTTTTATTTTATTTTATTTTATTTATTTTTTTTTTTTTTTTTTTTTT